>NC_142681.1:8212281-8237281 GCF_964200805.1 Pocillopora damicornis | reverse complement strand
ACTGTTTTGAATTTCAAGCAGCAGTTTGTTCAACAGAAGTGGCCTGGAACAGGCAAAGGTGTGATCACCAAAGGTCTTGAAATTAGTTCTTGGGATCTTAAGAAGGCCAGGAACGTAGGTGATGACCAGAAATGGAGTGTAAGGTCTTGAAATTAGTTCTTCGGATCTTAAGAAGGCCAGGAACATAGGTGATGACCAGAAATGGAGTGTAAGGTCTTGAAATTAGTTCTTGGGATCTTAAGAAGGCCAGGAACATAGGTGATGACCAGAAATGGAGTGTAAGGTCTTGAAATTAGTTCTTCGGATCTTAAGAAGGCCAGGAACGTAGGTGATGACCAGAAATGGAGTGTGTCTGCAGATATTCTGCAAACAAGAATCAAAAATGACTGCTCAAGTATGTGCTTCAGTTGACATCTTATAGATGAAACTGCCTCTTCTATTGCTGAAACTTTCATTGTCACAGGTAAATCAGTGCTTTAAAGACTGTGGTATAAGAAATTGGCAACAAACGAAAAATTGTGTGTAATTAAGATTACAAACACCTCAAGCTGGAAAGACAAACTTTTGAGTGAATGATCTTTCAAGGTCACAACATGCAATATTCCAAAGACAACAAATGCTCTGTGAACATAGAGTCATAGTATCCCTGGATAGCCTACCTCAAATTTTACTTGAATCAATGTCTGGAATTTTTATCTTCAAGATAAATTTATGGCATTTTCCCTCTCTTTCTTTGCCCTTTTGGAAGACTTTAAACAAGCTTTTTTGCCCAGCCTTTCAGCATTTTCTGTTGTGGCCAGAAACACAGCTACTTAATACCACCTTGAATTTGGCACTTTGATCTTGAAAATTCCGGTGGAATTATTCAATTATTGATTTCAAGGCTGAGGCATGTGTGTCACTGATGGCATCTCTGTGATTGGTTAAGGTATAGAGCCACTTCCGGTCTGAGGGGGGCAAAAGTGTGGACTTATCTTTGTTGTTGGATTAACTTTGGTCGAATTCTTAGCTGGATAAGTATTTGATAAATTTAGTGGATTTATCAGGCATAAAATATGCACAAAATATCACATCGCAGTTATAGTAAGCTGAATTGCAGAAAATTTAAAGTAATTTTGGAAAAAATTTAACATTATGCATGGTCCTTAAAAACTACTATACATGGTAAAATTTGCATTATAAAATCTATGTTTATTAGTATCAAATTTACTAATTAAGACTTAGTTTATGTAAAACTGATATTTACTCATTGAAAATCGTTATGACTAATTAAAACTAGGAATTGTTTTTGCCATACACAGATGGTATAAAAGAACATTAATTTTGTATCTGTCAATTCTTGTTAGAAGTCTTTGGAAGGTTTGAGTTTTCCATGTTCTGTACTTTGGTTGGGGCTTGAGTGGTAGCTTTAACCTTGGCATTTAAAGCAGACACATGAAGGCTCTCCCAAAGGGGAATATAAAGAATAAAAAGGATCACTAGGCAAAGATATGTATGAACTTGTAAGAGTGGCAGAAGGGATTGCCACTTTCAGATGAGTTTATGGTATTAACTAGATGTCTTCATGATCTACCGTTTGCTCCTTAATAACCTCAAGTCTCCAAGTAGGGAGATTAGGTGGGTGCATTAATTTTTCATCTGCATATTTGGCCTGAATTAGAATTGCTTTGCTTGTTGGTTAACTTGAACCTTCTTTGCCTTTGTGTCTTTCTAGTCTCCCAGAGTAACCATGCGGTAGTTTATTTCCTCTCCTAGAAGTCTATTCTCAGTCAACTTGCAATTAATGATTATAAAAGCTAGTTATAATAGTTATAAAGAAAGTACAGACTAAATAACGGATAAAATTATTTAGAATTACAACATGCTTTAAAATCCACAAGTGTACAAACTAGTGAAAATTGAAATGTTTGAGTGAAAATATGGTGGTCTTTGATGATATCTTTGGCAGCTAACAGTTCCATGATAAAATTGTAATACTGCAGAAACCACAGCACAGGGAATCACGTTCACATCATGACATTTATGCTTTGGGCACTGAACCCAAACCAGAGAATTGATGCATTCATTTCAGTTCTGTGTAACTTAACATTACAAGGGTGGGGTGTAACAATCCCACAAAAACCTGAGGCAAGCAGTCATCCCTTTATCGGTCAACGTTCTTGTTGCCTGTCAAACCAGGAGTTCTTGTCAGGGGGACAAAATCTGTGTTTCTTTGCTGAATCTCCAGCTTGGATAGAGTGGTGTAAGATGGCTATCAAGTTCTTTTTCATGGTGTAAACAGCTACATTTATCTCACTATCGGATGGATTTGAGGTTGACAGAACCTTATGTGTAATGGTTAGACCATGGTATCTCTGAATCTTCTTTACTTGTTTGTCTGAGGTGGCCACGCCCTCCAACTGGCTTTTTCATGTGAAAAACACTTGCCTCAAGGAAATTGTAGGGCATTAAATATAAAGAACAAGCAGAAAGCAAAAAAATTATTGATTGAATTACTAAAGTAATTTATAGTAGAGCAAACATTGCCAAACAATAAATCAACAACTATGTACCTACTGTCTGATACACACAGTCAAACAGAAACTGTACAACAAAATTGAAACATTTTTCAGAGAACTGTTCAGAACAATTGAAGTTGACCACATGTTACATAATAGAGATAATTGAGGAAAACGGGCTTTGATATACTAGCTTATGTCCTTTTCTTTTAAAATCCCTTTCTTCATCTGAGCTTTATGATCAATATTCTGATAAAGCCAGGTTGAATCTAGACTCACTGATTGGTCGATCAATGTCAGCTTCAAAGAAAGATGACCTTCTTGATGTATCAGGTGTTGTATAATCATAGTAATAATGATAATGATAGTAATGATAATTGTTATTTGTACTAATTGACCAAAAGAACCTATTGAAGTTGCTAATACATATATAAATTACATTATAAGTTTAATATTTGTTAATACAGGAACAAATCTGAGGTGTTTGAAAGCTAAAAGGAATGACTAAATGAAAATGTCTTAACTTTACTCTTAAGGAAACTTAAGCATGCTACAGTTCTTATTTGGTCTGGTAAATTGTTCCAGAGTGAGGGAGCAATGACTGAAAAAGTGCAATTTTCATGGGAGTCAAGATTATCCTCGGAGACCTAACAATTCCTTGTTGGTAGGGTGGAGTGTCCAAGGCATGTTATTAATTAAGGAGTCTGCATCAACAACTTTATTCACAGGGGATGTTTCTCTAGTTTGCCTTTCTTTTCTTTCTATAATGGTTTAGGACTTTTTACTGGTCATCTCAGAGGACAATCACTACCTCAAGAGAAAAGTCTCGGCAAGCTAGTTGTCAGGTTGATTGTAGCTTGCTGGAAATCTATCTCATGAGCTCTCTTTCAAGACATGTGCCTCATGTAAAACTATACACAGATATACATATATGAAGTCTGTGATCTGATTTTTCTGTTGTACAGTGCTTGATACGTAGAAGTAGAGCGCAATATTTATGAGATAGGGGAAAAAACAGAGACTATACTTTCATCCCTACAAGCCTGTTTCGTGATTACTCACTCATCAGGGGATTTTATTGTGAAGAATATTCATAACCATCATTTATATAATTTACAAACTTGCATAAAGGCATGGCGGGAAATTTCAATGCTTTGTTCAATTGTTACACAGTAATTGTTTCTGTGGTGGCATGAGGACACATGTTGATTACGTTTATTGAGTGATGATAATTCAGGTTGGTGGATGATAAGTAATTTTTCTTTGAGGCAGAGGTTGCATCTTTTACTTGCGTTGTTGTAGGGTGATCTTGATGAAAGGATGTGCCATAAAATAAAGTGGTCAATGTTATTTTCTTTAAGGGTCCAGATATGTGTGCTGAGTTCAGTAGAGTTTCTGTGTTTTGTGTGTTGGAAGGATGTGGTGTGGTTTCTGTATCTAGTCTTGAAGTCGTTTTCTGTAAGTCCGATGTACGTTTCAGTGGTTCTGTTGTCCTTACGTGTGACTGTGGCTCGGTAGATTAGTGATAACTGGAGGCAGTTTCCGTTAAGTGGGCATGTGTTTTTCTGTTGGCAGCTGCAAGTTTTGGTGTCTTTTGTGTTGGTGTTATTTGTGGTGTCATTGAAGGGTTTGGATGAATTTAAAATGCATTTGTTGTGGTTGTCGATGGTCTGCTTAGTGTCATTCATACAGCTGTAGCAGATTTTGATTGTGTTACGATTAAAGATTCTTTTAAGTTTGTGGTCTTTCGTGAAGTGCTTGTCTTCTATGGCAAGGAATCTGTGTCTGATATTGGTGCTGACATTTTCGCTGAATTGGGGGTTGTACCAGAGTATGTTGTTCTGTTGACTGTCTTTTCATTTGTTAGTTATGGGTGGTTCATAATGTAGAGTGGACTGGTATCCGCATTTGTCTAGTGCTTTTTGATATGGAGCCGCTCCTCCATATCAAAAAGCACTTGATGAATGCTTTTTGATATGGAGGAGCGGCTCCATATCAATAAGCACTCGAAGAATGCAGATACCGGTACACTCTACACTACGAACCACCCACAACTAACAAAAAAAAAGCTGACAATGGAACAACGTACTCTGGTACAACCCCCCATTAAGCAAAATTGTCAGCACCAATATTGGACACCAATTCTTTGCCCTAGTAGACAAGCATTTCCCGAAAGACCACAAACTCAGAAGAATCTTTAATCATAACACAATCAAAATCAGTTACAGCTGCATGAATAACACTTAACAGATCATCGACAACCACAACAAATGCATTGTAAATTCATTCAAACACATTAATGACACCATAGATAACACTAACACAAAAGACAGCAAAACTTGCAGCTGCCAACAGAAGATCACATGTCCACTTAATGGAAACTACCTCCAGTCATCACCAATCTACCAAGCCACTGTCGCACGTGAGGACAACACCACCACTTAGACATACATCAGACTTACAGAAAACGACTTCAAGACTAGATACAGAAACCACACCGCATCGTTCTTACACACCAAACACAGAAACTCTACTGAACTCAGCAAAAATATCTGGACTCTTCAAGAAAATAACATTGACCACTTTATTTCATGGCGCATCCTTTCATGAAGATTACCCTACAACAGCACAAGCAAAAGATGCAACCTCTGCTTCAAAGAAATATTACTTATCTTCCACCAACCTGAATTATCATCACTCAAGAAACGTAATGAAGTTGTCTACTGTGTAACAATTGAACAGAGAATTGAAATTTACCATGATGCCTATTTGCAGATTTGAACAATAGGCGTGGATATGCATGTTATAAATTTATTCCTTGTGGTTTACTTTGGCATTTATGGGAACAACAGAAATTCAGGGGATGAAAAGATGGCAAAAAAAGGAGATTATACACTAACATCTGGGCTTCAAAACACATTTTAGAGGTGACCTAAATAGTTAAGGCAAAGTATGCCTCCTTAAAGAAAATGTTTGAATTTGGAAGCAAAATGTTTATTATATGAGGGCTCAAGGCTATTCATAGCATTATGCTACTATGTGGCATTGCATACTAGCAGCTGTTTCTTAAAATAGGAGAAACCTTGTCCCTGCAGGGCTGGGGAGATGTGTTGAACTTCTTAGTGTTTGTCAGCATGAGAGTGGCGAGTTTTTGTGCATGGTGCTACTCATGTATGCAGGGTTCGTACCCTTTTTCAGAAACAATTTTCCAGGACTTTTCCAGGACTTTTCCAGGCTTCAGATTATTTTTCCAGGACTCCAAAATTCACCTTAACCCTTTCACTCTCATAAGTATAAAAGATTCATTTCTACTTTCAATTTCAACACATTGTCAGACATACAAATGAGAACAAAGAAAACAGAGAATATCAACTTCTTTCATTGAACTCTTAATATCTCAGAAGTAACATCAGAAATCCGTGACTGATACTAAGTAGAATTAATATTCACATCTTGGGATTCAAAGTGGGGTTAATTATTTTTCAGCTCTTGGAGCTTTCCTTCCAACTGCTCTTCAATGTCCTTTAAGACTGCCCTTTTTTCCTTGGCAGATCTTCGCAAACTGTTTGATTTGGCAACCCAAGTAAGGTTTCTTGAATCTTCAGCCCTATCTGCAAATTCATCTGCAGTCTTTAAAAGAGCCTCTATATCAGTTTCAATTTGCCGTTTTTTCTTCTTCAGCACATCAATCCCATCCATTGCTGCCTTTCTTTTAAGCGTGTTTTCCTGGGACACTTTAATTCTCTTCTGCTCTTCTAGATAGGAAATATATTTCTGTCGCGCTCCAGCAGATGCCATAAGTAGTTGCTTTGAGATTTTTACATTGGCAAGGCCTCCAACTGATTCAATATGATCATGAATAATCCTCTGTGCAATGAACGATCTTTCCGACAGGTTCTCAACTGCCACTTCTTTGTTTACAGAAAATCCTCTTTCAACTGTGGCTTGACCATGAGACATTAGCAGCAATAATTCAACTACCCCCCATGCTTTTGCCAGTTGCTTATTACCAGCCATGTGTTCATATAACAGTGTGTCGACTCTTAAAGAGGATTCACTAGGGTCAAAATCTTCAAAGTCAGGATTACCTGCACATTCATCCAAAAACTGTCCAAACTGATATATCACCTCATCACACTCATCAGCCTTCAATCTGTGGGCTTCCACAAGAATTTCAAGAACTCTTTTCATTTTTTTGACACATCCTTCTTTCTCTGATGCCATTAGCCTTGGATCCAGACAAGACATACTTCTTACTAGTCGATAATTTATTGGTGTTTTGTCAAGCAGTTTAGAGGCTGTTTTTGCAAGAAAATCTTTACATTCCATTCTGAATTGAAGAACTTGCCTTTCACTCAATTTCCCAGATTTTTCTTTCAGCATGTGTTGTGCCACAAAGCCAACATCAACTTTCTGGTAGTCTAACTGCTGTTCTTTATCAGTGGGCTTCAACCTCAGGATCTTCAGAGGAGATGTTGCCTCGGTAACAAGTTCACCCTTGATAAACCTATTCAACAATGATTTCAACAAAGTGTACAAACTGATACTCATGAATGGCAGCATAGGTTTATCAGTCTGAAATGCTGTGAGAAAAGGATTGATCTGTTTTGCCACTGATGAGAAGAAGGCAATCTTTGCTGGCATCAAGGGATCACAGCAACTACTGCTAATGGTCTCGTAAGATTTGGACTTGGGATCAGTAACTTTCTTTGCCTTAACAGCATTAATGTATTTGACAATGTGAGGCCACACTTCCAGTGCTCGCTCGGCAACTGACACATTCTCTAACCACCGGTGCTGGCAGAATTTTAGGGGGAATACACTGCTACCAGTTATTCTAATGTAGTCTTCTCTTCGAGCCGGACTGTCTTTAAACAGCCAGTAAAGACTGGAGAGAGTTTTCTGCACCGTCCATCCAGCTGCATCACAACCATCCTTAAAAGCTCCATGCACAACATGTATACCACAACTGCCTGTGTTAAGGAGAGTGCAACTGAAATCACTCTTCAATTCTTGCTCTACCATTTCATAAAATTTCCAGTTAACCTTGGGCCCATCCATAGAGAGTTGAATCAGATTTCTACAGCTCAAGTCCTCTTTGCAAGAATGAAACTTTTGAAGCATATCCTCTGCACTAGAATGCCCAAGAAATTGTGAATCATAATAGCGAGTTTCAACTTTGTCATGATTCCAGATGCGAACATGGAAATCCATCTGCTTCTTTTGCAGTTCGTGATTCAAACTTTCATCAAACAAAAGCACATATCCCTTTGAAGATTTGACTTTTTCCTTTAGAAGACTCTTAAAACATGGTGCAATACCAAAGCAAGAAAGATAGGAGGCCTTTTTCTCCCCACAGGTAAATTTCTTTGCAATGTCACTGTCTGGAAACATTTGCTGCACTAAGAAGTTTATATCTGTACAGGAATTATACGAATAATGGCTGCTATTCACCTTTAGCGCCCACCAAATTTCAGCAGTTAAAGTATCATTCCTCGTCACGAACCCGGACATACCTGCTGTTGTACTAGCGGCACTACTTGATACAGTCAAAGTAGAGTTGTTACTTTCAGTGGCTGTTCGAGGGGCAGCGAAAGAGCTGTTCGAGAAAAGGTTTCTTATGTCACCTGTTGTATTTCTTTGTTGCTTTTCGATAAGATGAATATGCTTCTTTCCCTTTTCGTGGCTTTTCAATGCCGATTCTCCCATATTTGATACATCAAACGCTTTCATACAAACTCTACATTTTGCTTTAAACTTGTCCGCGTCACGTTCCAGCCACAATTTATAGGAAGAGTTTTCCAACCATCGGTCACTAAACAAGCATTTCCCAGGCATATTTCGGAACAAAACATTTAAAACTCAAGACGCCCATTCACTGAGTACCCGTTTACAAAATCATGCATGCATCAAGGTTACTACTGCGCATGAGCTTATGATGATACATGAGCCCTCGATCCAGAGTTACACTCGTGTCAGTTTCGGGAAACATGAAAAAATATAGATGCGGTCATGCGGTCAAAACCAGAAAGGAATACGTTATAAAAATACTAAAAAAACTTTGCTCATTTGTTTTAGAGAAAACTTTATTACTTTGTTCAGTTTAACAGATTTCCAGGACTTTCCAGGACCAGCATTACTTTTCCAGGACTTTCCAGTCCTGGAAAATGCGATAATAAAATTCCAGGACTTTCCAGGATTTCCAGGACCCGTACGAACCCTGTGTATGTCATCCATGTACAATTATATCATTACCCATTACAAATAAGAAAGTAAAAAATTGATAAAAGCTAAAATTATGGTAGAAAGAATCAAAATACAGTCTGGAATAGCTATATAAAGACAAGTCTAACACCTTGGTATGACTTTATCTTGATTGCAAACATGTAAATATCAAGATATCAAGGCCAATAAAAAGAATTCTTTGGTCGTATAAAAATAGTTCAAAGTATTGATTTAAAATCTATTTACATAGCCCAGACAGTGTTTTTCTCTAGGCATAGGTGTCTAATTTTCATTAAATTTGTTTATCATTACTACAACTGTGTCATTCTATTAAATCTCCAAGGGGCATATGCATTACTGACAATGTATGCACACAGCATCTAGTTCTCTTTGCTCACTTTTACAAAGTTTTTCTCACTTGTTTACTTTGATTTATTGACCTTCATAGATTGCTGTCTAAATTGCATATGAAGCAAATTTTGGTTTCCTTTTTCTGGCTGGTTGTTGTATTTAAGGTTTGAAATTATTGGTCTCAGTTCCTGGAGATTCAGTGACCATTTTTAATGCATAAAATGTAATACTTTATACACTGTTGTACATTATAAATTTAAAATACAAAATACTTAGGACACTGAGGAATAGTTCAAATGAAGAGCCAGGAGGCTTAATAGCCGCTAAATTTGGATTGGGATTTTGTGACTGGGCAATATGTATTGGTCAGCATACGGAGTACCATGCTCAGAAAAGCAGGCTTTGTTTTTGATTAAAACTTTTTCCATTTCTGCTTGGGTGGGTGCTGGCACTTCTGGTTCAGAGTGGGACTTTCAGTGATGACTTTGATGTTCCCTTATTGAGATTCTCTATTGTTTTGTCAAGGTCAGTTTTTATTTTCTCTGCAATTGTTTGTTCTCCAGAGTTATTGCACGCTCAAGGTTTACATAAATTTTTTGGGAGCATATCTGGTGTTGTATCCAAGAATACTGCTTGCATATTGAAAATGATTTTGGAGTAGATCCACTTAAGCAGGCCTTTCTGCTATAGATGCAAAAACTTTTAAGCATTGTGTTGATACAAATTATTTACTGTTAGTATCTAGAATGTTGAGCAGATGGAGGGTGCTATCTGTTTGTTTATGCAATGTACCAATAACAGTGTGATCGATCAATAATTGCCAAGAAGATGCACATTTAAAATGCATCTTCTGCTCTTCTTTGTCAACCAGTGTTTAGTTGGCAGTGTGGCTGTCACTTGGGATTGAGATTGACAGAGTATTCCATGATTAATCACAACTATTCTCTTGAGGGAAATGGTAAGTGAGTTGGCACAACTCTTGCATCTCCAGCGTCTGAACAAGTCATGTAAAATACCATCTTTCTTTCGTTGTATTGTGAACCACTAATTACCTGGGGAGTAACTGAGTTGATAAAGATTATGTTAAATAAGAAGACAATATTGAAAGGAAGAATGGCAATTTGCAAATCCTGAAAGGTTTCTCTTAAAAACTAACAGAACTCCCTATAAAGGTCTTTTATAAGTGAGTAGTAATTGAAATAAAATATTCTGATGGATGTGGTCTTTTGGCTGGGTTGACTGAATTTGTGAGGAAGCTGAATCCGTGATTTACCACATTAGTTTACATCAGTAGCATTCTTATGAACCTTCAATAAAATTTCCCCTAAAAGAAGCTTGGAAAATTTGACTTAAGATGATTTGAGGTCATTGAAGCTATGTTTCTATGCATCATGACGGCCTAACTGCTGGAAAAGTTGCCACCTCCCATGAGGGGTATATTCAGTGCCTAAGAAGCATCCTTTGGCACATGTAGATTTATTAAATTTTGGACCAAAAACCATAATTGAAATTTGAAGTTTTTCCAATAGAAGCTGTCAAAGTAGTACACATTGCTTGCACAAAATGCTTTCAAGTTGGAGTCAAATGTTTTATAAACAGTTACAAATGTAAAAACGATGATAAAAATGCCTTTGTTCATTTATTAATCTTCTCTAAATTTGGACCATAACACTTGATGACAATTCTTTTGTTAAATTTTCCCTACATTGTGATTTTGAAGATATCTCTTCCTTGCCCATTTTTTGATGTATGGAGACCATGACTATGCATGATTTTATTAGTATATTAATAGAATCACCCTCATAAAATTGTGAAGATCCTCATCACTATTCAAAGCTGATGTAATGCTTGCCAATCAAGCGAAGTATTTTCAACTATAAGGGGTTATTTGAAATGTGCAGTAGTACATCATCATAGAATAATGTACTTTTGTTCTATGCCACTATCCAGTTTTTGTTCGACTGTGGACAGTTTGTTCTGACTGGTTTCCAAAATTGGACTTTACTTAAGTTTGCTCTTGGCTTTGTAATTGACAGGAGAATCTTGATTAAAGTAGTAAAATATACAGGGCATCACAATGCTTGTGTGATCAGACTGTTGTTAGCATACTATGATATTTCCACAATAACCAACAATCAATTTCTCAAGTGTCTGTGAGTGCATGGAAAAACATTTTCTGCTTTCCCCAAAGTTCATTAACATAGTGAGAAACTTAAAAGTTTTACCTTTGCTTTTGCTTATTCAGTTTGCACAAGTGTTTCACCTGAGGAGATCTGTGGACTCTATACTTGTTGTGTAGCACTTGTTACACTTGTTGTGTAGCACTTGTTACACTTGTTGTGTAGCACTGACAAAACAAAGGTTAATTGTAAAAGTGAAATAAGGTTGCGTTTGATCAAAAGGATATTCTTTATCGATCATCAAATCATTTTAGATTGTGTTAAAAAATAAATCAGTCAGGGAAAAAGTTATTCTAAAGATATAATAAAGTAAGAATACTAATTAAAGAAGAATTATCAGTAACTACTACATTACACAAGTATTAAAAAAAATAGCATACTAAGCCAGCTTAACATGCATCGCCTCTCTACCCTGCATTGAATTGAGGTCTAATCCATAGCAAAGCCTCAGATGTTAAACTTCCTGTCCGGATGTTAACCTTTGTGTCCAATTGTCCTCACAGTAGAAGTGAAACCATTAAGCAACAAACAGTTGGCACTGAAAAAGTGTTGGCATGAGGTCTTTAGCTTTTCCACTTGCTCAATGTGCACCTCAACTGTTGAGTAAATGCCAGTGTGAAGTTTCACAACTGACCCCTTTGAAAGAGAGTTGATCTTCAGAACTTCCTATATCAAAGAGGCAAAATGCCAACAAGTACTTTGATTCAAGCCTTGTGAATCCATATGAGAATGTAATACCTTTCTATTGCTTCTCAGTGAACCACCAAAGAAAGGCCTTGTGTAATCTCCCATACTTGACTTTGTCTTCCAGGCACTTCAAAACTGCTAGCAGAGGGGAACTGTCTAGAAGATCAGAGACTGTTGTTTCTGCCTTGAGGTGACTTTGGTTTGTGTACTGCATTACAAGAGAGTGCAGCTGAAAACCAGTTCTACCAAGCATTGTTTGTGCTATGTAGAGGCTCCACCTTGAGTAAATCAACATACTTCCCCGACAGAGGAACAAATTCTTGTCTCAACTTGTTTTGAGCAATAAATTTGTAATATGACTTCTTTGTTTGCCCATGGGATCTTTAAGTCTTTCCTTTGACTTTTCCACTTTCTCTGCAATGGCCAGTCTCTCGGTGTACTGCCATGGTTACCATGTTGCTTTAGGGCCACCAATAAAACCATGGCTCCCTTGTGTGTTTGATTAACATTGGCAAAAGGTGGAAAGTAGGTTGCACAATTGTTTAGTTCTCGTAAGTGGGATGAAATCCATTTCATGTCAGATGGTATCAGTTCAAATTTGAACAAAACCTGCTCTCCTATCTTAGTGGTCAATGTCTTCTCTTCAATCTGTTCCATTTCTTCCCTCAAATGATTTGAGTAAGATTTCATGAGTGGATGATCTTCTTCACAGTTGGCACCAGGGAGTAAATTATTATCATCACAACTTTGTACTCTGTTCAGCAGGTTGAGAAAGCTAACTAAGTATGCAGTGACTGTGTCATCCTTGCCAAATGGCGCACCATCTGCCCCCACTGCCACATACAGTACTCCTCACTCAAAGATCACATCCATCAGAATATTTTATTTCAATCACTATCTACTTACAAAAGACCTTTATAAGGAGTTCTGTTAGTTTTTGAGGGAAAAAAATTGCTATTTTTTCCTTTAATACCATCTTCTCACTTAACATAATCCTTTATCAACCCATTAAACTAGCCAGGTACCGAGAGGTTCACAATACAAAGAAAAAAAGATGTATTTTACCTGACTTATCCAGGCGCTGGGGATGCAAGAGTTGTGCCCACTTACCTACCATTTCCCTCCAGAGAATAATGGTGATTAACCTTAGAATACTCTGTTAATCTCAATCCTAAGTGACAGCCACATTGCCAACTAAACACTGGTTGATAAAGAAGAGTAGAAGATGTATTTTACATGTGCATCTTCTTAGCAATTATTGATTGCTCACTTTAAAACAAACATGAGGGAGTTTTACCTCACTGTTATTGATACATTTCATAACCAAACAGATACGCCCTTCATCTGCTTAACACTCTAGAAATTTGAACAGTAAATGTGTATCAACACAATGCTTTAAAGGCTTTTCATCTACAGCACAAAGGCCCGCTTAAGTGGATCCCATCCAAAACCATTTTCAATATGTAGGTTAAATGCAACACCAGATATGCTTCCCAACAAAATTTGTGTGAACCTTAAGTGTGCAATAACTCTGGAAAACAAACAGTTGTTTATTCAGGAACTAATCTTTGACTAAATCCCTCTAGACTTATTATAACTTAAAATCTTCAATTTCTCTGAGCAACACTCTGAACATTTGCCTTATAATATCTGCCTTATCATTATCATGATTACTATTTTCTTTTAGTGTAGTTCTTTTCTCTCTTGTTCATTTAATTCAAGCAACTCCTGGCCCTTCATTTGTACTATTTCTCAGTATTCTAAGCAATTTGTATTTTAAATTTGTAATGTATGACAGTGTATTAAGTATTACACATCATGAATTAAAAGATGGTCACTGAGCCACTAGGAACTGAGACCAACAATTTCAAACCATAAATACAACTACCAGTCAGAAAAAGGAAACAAAAATTTTCTTCATAAGTAATTTAGGCAGCTATCTACAAAGTTAGTTCATTAAAAAATCGAAATGATTAAGTGAAAAATAACTTTGTAAAAGTGAACAAAGAGAAGTAGATGCTGTTTGTTATACACTGTCAGTCATGTATGTGCCCTTTGCAGATTTAAGAGATGGATATAGTTGTGCTATTGATAAACAAATTTGATGAAAAGTTTTTACATCCATGACACAAAGGCCTGCCTAAGTGGATCCCTTCTGAAACCATTTTCAATATGCAAGTAGTATTCACGGATACAACAGATCCCTTGCGAAATGGATTTTGGAATTCCTTGGAATTCCTAGGAATAAAGGTGTGAATTTTCATGGTAAATTCAGACTGGGAATTTCCAACCATAACAACTCTGGTTCTAAAAACCTAGAAATTCCTAGAAATTCCCAGAAATTCCCAGAAATTCCAAGTTTATAGCCAACAAGACTTGGAATTCCTAGGAATTCCAACTCAGAGAACCAATGACTTTCCCTGAAAAGCTGTAAATCTAAAAAATTCCTAGGAATTTCTGGGAATTTTAGGAATTTCTGGGAATTTTAGGAATTTCTAGGAATGTTTAAGAATTACTGGGAATTTTAAGCAAAAATTTGAGGCTAATGATATAAAATAAATACTTTAAATTAAAAAAACCCAGCTAAAATTCAAGTATTCAATGGAATTTATTAACAAGCTTAATGAAGGCTTACATGTAAAATATTTTTGATTAATTACTAACATCAACATGTGGTAATATTAGGATAAAATTTGAGTTATTTTTCTTTTCTTGAAAACTTCATATGGATTAATCCTCAATTGCAGTTATTCATATAAAATAGTCCTAATCAATCATTAAATTTGGTTTGACACAATTTGTGAATAAAATCTGTTGATTCTTTTCCATAAAATACAATATCTTAAATTATATTTGAAAACCAAGCACTCTAAGGAGTGAAGGGGTTAATTACAGTTAAATAGAATTGATTTTTTAATTAAAATCTTGTTGTAACTGTAACAATGAATTGGAATGAAGTTATCCTAAACTGCAAACTTAGCTGCTGTTTGTATTTTTTCCCCTGGGCTCACAATAAGTTGGCCTTGAATGAGGTTGTCTACAAGAAGCTTGACCATTTTGTATCTGGATTCCATGACATCTGAATTTGAAAAAAATATTATATAATATATATATATATAAAGCTCAGACCAGGCCTTTAAGATAACTATAAGGAAAAGGGCATTCATTGGATTCTCAAACTGAGAAATCTCTGTTATATTGAGTGACTTTTATATTGGAGTTAGTACATCTCTCCCATAGATTTTACTAAAAAAAGGGCAGAATACATTATTTTATTTTTACCAAGGAGGGCTTCTTTATGTAATAAGGTTTGTTTAATAACAGTTCCTATTATGAATCTTGAATGTTCCCAAACCTGACTAAAGGAATCTTGTAACCTTACTGATAGATTTATTTCATTGTAAAGCATAAGCTTAAGAAACTGCGGCTTGCAAGTGACCGATTCGATTCTCAGAATTATTCTAGTTTCAGTTGCACCGAGCGTTATGTAAGCTTAATTCAACCGGTTACATCTATTCTTTTATAAGATTTTGATCACGTAACGAATATCGCAATTTTTACTCACCACAAACTTTCAAAATCGCAGCTTTACAGATGGCCACTCGACCCTTGTTCATACTAGTCAATAGACCCATTTCAAGCGTGACGTCACATCACGTGACATTGCGAACTGGAGGACAAGCTTCAGTTTGTTTACGGCATGGCGGCGAAAGTACGATGGCCCACAAGGGACTCGCTGCAAAGAAAAAGAAACGCTGCAAACAAAAAAGTGAACGCTGCAAACAAAAAAGTGATCGCCCACAAGGGACTCGCTGCAAAGAAAAAGAAACGCTGCAAACAAAAAAGTGAACGCTGCAAACAAAAAAGTGAATGCTGCAAACAAAAAAGTGATTGCTGCAAACAAAAAAGTGAATGCTGCAAACAAAAAAGTGATTGCTGCAAACAAAAAAGTGATTGCTGCAAACAAAAAAGAACACATCATGCGTGCGCATTATGCCCGAGGGACTGGATAGAGTTTTGCTCGTCTCCAGAGCCTACGAGTATTTCCCTCCATTTTTCCAGCATGATCTCGACACCAAAATAACGATTATCGTTATTTCTAAATTGGCCCTGAAGTAACGAATAGCATAATTTCGGTGCATGTTGAGACCTTCGGGCTCGAAGCTTGGGAACTTGTATCCGGGGAAAGATAAAATGGCGGCTTACGGCGGCGAAGGAAATCTCAATAGTTTAATATTTTAGCGTGAAAAGGTTTGGGTGTTGCGATCTGGTTCTCAAGTAAAAAAAATCACGGTCTGCAATGGCACTACCACCTTTTGAACAACAATAAAACATTGAAACGATGGTAAAAAGCAGCAAGTTTCGAAGTCTCAACGAAACATGGGTAAGCTGAGTTTCAGTCAAATATCATGACATTTGGGATGTAATTTCGATACCGAATAAATAGTTCTACATGGTTATACACGCATAGGATTCTGTTGTGTTCACGTGAAGGCCATTTCAGCCATTCCTGCCACTTGTAAGTGGTAGGAAATAAAATATATGCATACTTGTTTCGTATTTTAGCCCTGTGAAATCACAAATTTGATTTATTTCTTCTTTGTTTTAGGTGGTCATTACCCATTATTTTTGGAAGTCGATGCTGATGAGAAAGAAAAAATGTTTACGATTATTTCTTCTCTCGAACATTTTACTATTTAGGTACCAAATAATCTTGATACTGAAGATCATTGCATCCTATTATGAAAAAATTACCCTTGATTGCTTTGTCAACTGGAATGAATAATGTAATATACCTTGTGATTTGTGGGATTTTCACAAGTAAACTAGAAATACTTGAAGAGGGTAATGATGTACTTAATGCAGAGCATTTGGTACAAAGTCTGCTTTGCTGTAATCTACCTGAAGGTGCTTTTTATATGCTAGTAACACTTGCACAGCCCAGTCAAAATGTTCTTTAGTAGTAGACAAGATGGCTGTTGTAATTATAGGCAGCAGAGGCCAAACCTCATCCTGAAAAGCAGTCTGAAAGGTGTGAAGTCAGTGGAAGATACTTCATCGTAGGCAGCCAAATTGCAGGCTGTCAGCCCATTGTGAGTGAGTAGTTAAACTCAAGATCGGCTATTTTAACTAATTTTATTGAGAGCCAAATCCTGCAAGGCTTATATTCTGTATTAATTTGAATTGTTACTTTTATGTTTCTTATTTTGCAGTAAGTGGGCTTGTTGTGGCCATTTTTCTCTCAAACATTTTTTTCAGCCTAGTCAAAATGTTTTTTAGAAGTAGGCAAGCTGGCTATAGTAATAGAAGGTAGAGGCCAAACCTTGTCCAGACTAGACGCCTAACAAATGTTCTGTGTGGACAGCCAAATCCCTGGTTACCGGCACATTTTGACTAGGCTATTTGTTATTTAGCTACTAAGTAATCTTATTATTAAAGATTACTGCATTCCTTTTTAATAATTTGCTGCCAATTGTATGCTGTATATAGCTTATGATTTGTGTGATTTTCAAGAGTAAATTAGAAATACCTGACGATGGTAATGATGTACTAGATAACGTACTTGATGCAAAGCAATTTTGGCACAAAGTGTATGCCTTGTCCTCAGGTGATTTTAACATGCTAATAAGATTTGTTATTCAAATAATATACATCAACTAGAATGGGAATATTGAAAGAAAAATAATAATATTTAACCATAACAAGTTTTGGTTTTATGTCCAAATTAAGCACTTAGTTGAAGATCACTGCACTGATCATGCCCCGAAGGCCAAAAAAGTGCTGTCTGCGGTTAGTTTAATTTTTGTCATTTCTATTGATTTATTTCATTTATCAATGTTTCTTTGAGTTATAATTCATTGACCTCTTTCAATAGTGCAGGTTCGCTCATGTAACCTAATCCCACATGTATGTATGTACAATCTCAGTTGAAATTTTGAGTGGCAGGCAAGGTGGCAATAGTAATAGGCAGCAGAGGCCAAATCTTGTCCTGAATAGAAGTCTGACATGTGTGAAATTGGCAGCTATTTCATTGTAGGTGGCCAAATTGTTGGCTGCAACACATTTTGACCTGGCTGATTGTGTGTGTTATGTATGTGTTCTTCTTTTTAGGTGTTAAACAGGTCTAAGTACCGAATAAAACTTCTGTGATAACTTGGTAGTCTAAGATGTAAAAATTTTTAATAATAAGGTAAAGCTTGATCATTCTTAAGAGTTTGCATCTGTTCTAAAAGTTTTGGGGAGAGTTAGGGGAGCATTATTTATACAAATGTATTTAAAAAGTAACAAAAAAATAAAAAGAACTAGGGCAAAATCCCAATTTGCTTTAAAAGTTTATTTTATTAAGAGCATAATTCTGGATATAGCTTGGGATTTGTGTGATTTTCACAAATTGTTAGGTTGTTATGTAAACTTAATTTACAGGAACCTTGTTAGTTTTCAGCTTCAAGAACAAGTACATAATTGCAGGAAAAGCTTGAAGCTTGAAAAATTGACTGATGAAACTGGAACAGATGTCATGAGATTTGTACAATAGGTTGGCCTGGGAGGGACCAAGAATTAAAGAATTCATTGATTCTCTTACACCTTTTGTCTGCATAGTGTGCTTCTGTAGAGCTTAGTTATTGCTGTAGAAAACTTTTTTGGAGGGCCCCTGAGATCACTCACTTTTAAGCTAGTTGCCCCAAGGGAAGAGGATATCTGTACTTATTATCTCCCTTAGAGGGGGGGGGGAAGGGTTAAAGACTGATTCTTCTCCAGTAGCCACAAGTACCCCTGCATATGGAAATTTTGAACACTATTAAAGGGCTAGTACCCTCATTTCATACTTGAATTTCTAATTTAGTGTAAGTTATGACAAATAATGAATGTAAATTCATCTTGGTTGTACAGGTTATATCCAGCAGTCCTTAAAAAAAAATAAAAAGGTATTTTTCTGAATTAAAAAAAAAGTGTTCTTGCTTCAAAGTAAGTGCATGATATGTCATTCAATTAATGCTCTAGCAGAGTTTTTGTTTGAAATGCCAAAATCAACTTCATGACTAAGGACAAAAAAAAGGCAATAAGCAAATGTTCTGTATCCTTTATGTCAATTTGGGCTGAAAAACACGTTTTTGTTCCTTTTGCAAAAATTAGCTTATTTCACGACCAAAAACGATGCAAACAAGCTTAAACGTTATGTTTTCAGCAAAACAGCGATAGAATCTGCGAAAAAGCAATGGAGACAAGCTAACACACAGTGTTCTCAGTAAAATTTGGGCAAAAAACCCTTAAAAACCAAAAAAAAAATTGCGCTGACTTACCCATTTTTTGCCAAGATAACTGCCAAAACACTGAAAACTAGCTTGAAACTACATGTTTTTCACAAGATCGCGACGAAATCCGTTTAAAAACTCCAAAATACGGCAGAAATGTACGATTTTTGCAAAATTTTTCGCTAAAGTTGACAAAAACACTCAATTCGACTGAAAAACACGTTTGTTTTTTTTTTGCAAAAATAAGCTTATTTCAGTTTTAAAAACGCTGCAAAAAAGCTAAAACACAATGTTCTCAGCAAAATAGTGCAAGAGTCTGTGGGAAAACACAAAAACCAAGCTTAAACCCAGTGTAAATTGATAAAAAGGCCCGAATTGCGCATTTTGGCAGTTATTTTGGCAAAAAATGGTATATTTTGATTTCAAGCAAACTTTCAAGTAGTTGTTAAAGTTTAGAGCCAAACACAATACCAAAAAAAAAATTGGATGTTTTCAGAAAAAATTGTAACCCTCAGCCTAATCATAATCCCACCCTACCCAAGCCCTAACTCTAACTCTTGGTGCGAGCTATCCTAACCCTAACCCTAGCCCCGGGTTAGGGTTAGGGTTAGGGCTAGGGTAAAGAACGGAACTTTTCACTCCAGTCAAAATGATACAACTGGTTAACATGGTCCAACCAGCCAAAACAAGATAAAATGGTCTAAACGGTGAAAAGATTTTAATTACGTGACATGGTCCAATTGGAAGAAACGATCTCACTTAGTAAAATGGTGCAACTGGTTAACATGATCCAACTTGTTAAAATGATGCCAATATCTAAAATGGACAAACTGGTTTAAATGATCCAACCAGTTGAAATGGTCTAACTGGATAATGCATGTGTAACCAGTGAAATTGGTTCAAATACTTCAAGTAATCAACCTGGTAAGGATGGTAACATTAGTTAAAAAGATCCAGCATATTACAGTGGTTCAACTGGTAAAAACAATCATCCAACTACTAAAAGTTATTAAACACCAATCAAAATTAATCCAACCGCTTCAAATAATCCAACTGGTCAAAATTCTTCAAGTGGTTATTTAAGTGTAAATGGTGACAAAATCTTCTTAAAAATATTTTTGAAGAGGCTTACACTCTTACCCTAAACACTAACCCTACCCCCAAACCTTAACCCAAAACCTTCACCCTAGCCCTAACCTCAACCGCAGACCCTCTAACCCTAACACAAAGCCCAAACCCCAACCCTAACCCTAATCCCAAACCCTAGCCCCACACCATAACCCTAAAACCTAACCCTAAACCCTAAACCCTAACCTATAGCCCTTAACCTAGACCTAACCCTAACCCTAAACCTAACCCTAACCCAAACCTTCTCTATCTATCCTGTAAGTGTACCAGTCGGCCTATCGTTTGTTTTTCAGTAAACTTTCAAGTAGTTACTGAAATTTACAAACACAATACCAAAAACCCTGCAATTGAATGCTTGTAGAAAAATATTAACGCCAACCCTAAGCATAGCCTCACCCTAGCCTTAACCCTAATTCTAACACTAAACCCCGCTAACCCTAAGCGTAATTTTACCCTAGCCCTAACCCTGATTGTAACACTAAACCCCTCTGACCCGAAGCAACCCAAACTCTAACCCTAACCAGGTAATGGGCTCCTGCCCTAACCCTATCCTCAACCCTGACTTAAACCCTTTACCATAGCTTAGGATTGGTTTGGGGTTTGGGTTAGGTTTAGGATAGCACAGAGTTAGAGTGAACACAGGACGAAATGGCACGATTCCGTAATTCGGAAAAATGAAACTCTATGTTTCCACGTCATTCACTTCTTCCTTGGACCTGTTATGTTTCCGGTATGATTCCTGAACGGAAATATGACGACACGTTTCCGTTGCATTTCTGTCAACGGAATATTATCGTCGCCTGTTTCCGTTACGTTTCCTTGTACGGATTCAAACTTTTACCGTCAAGTAAAACATATATATATAAAGTGCTGTACAGTTCTTACACCATGTTACCATGAAGACGTGATCGTTCGAGGACAACAAAGGCAAATTGACGTGCATTAGGTGTGTACGTTCGTAGGAATCATAAGAAGTCCTAGAAGCTTCGATGTTTTACACTGAGCTATGTGCATGTTAATTTTGGAACTGTTTCGAAACCTTACAAAATTGAATCTTTTAAACTTACTCTGTGCTTAGATTTTTAAGCAGCTGGATCATTTGAGCCAGTTTAGTCTCTCAAACCAGCAATACAATACTTGGTTTACTGGATAGTTTTAGGGTTAGGGTTAGGATTGTCAAGTAGGCACACGCAGTTGTGTGGATATTGTGGTACATGGAGTTTAGTAGAGTGTAGATTTTAGCAGTATTTGCCAGTGTTGACATATTTATAAAATTATGGTTCCAAAGTGCCTGTCACTGTTGAGAACCCAAGAAAATCATGAGAAAGTCGCCGATGGATTAGCTATAAAAATAAGCCCAACTCTGAGTCAATGCCAAACCACAAGGAAGTTGTGAAACTCGCGCCAATGTAAAAAAAAAAACAACTGAGGTTCGAAGTATGGGTCGATGCTGACATCCTATGAAAATCATGGGAAAGTCGAGGAGATTGGTCATGGTACCAACCAATTCCACTTTCCCATGAAAATCAAGAAAGCTGTGGAAACTAGCCAACATGTGCTAGAATGACAATCTTCAATAAATTTCATATCTAATAAGGATGTGTGAAATGGCCAGTATCGCTCTTGGCTAAGATACTGGTTTGCCGTGTTTTGGCAGTTATTTTGGCGAATATGGTTAAAATCAAATCTGTGTAAAAACAGTAAAATCAACGAATTATTGAGGTTCGTCAACATAGGGAGGATCCTCTTAGTCTAGAGAAAAACTTCTACCCACGGCTAAAGGCGTTAAATTAATAAATTGATATATCTGGGCGGTATATCAGACAGCAACACTAAACTTCTCCTTTCTCACAGCTTTTTCCCCTTTAACATCTTTGTTCATTACATTTTTTTTAAAATAAAAAACTCGTTTTGGAGGCATAAAGGTCTCTAAAGCAACGTTTCAAGATTTTATGGCGATCTTGTGAAAAACATGTAGTTCCAGCTAGTTTTGAGGGTTTTGGCAGCTATTTACACAAAAAGTGGGTAAAATCAGTCCAATTTGTTGTGTTTCTGACGGTTTTTACGCGTTTTTTCCCCAAATTCTACTGAGAACACTGCGTTTTGGCTGGAATAAGTGTTTTCACATGGATTGTATCCCTATTTTGTTAAAGACATCGTGTTTTTGAATGTAAAATAGGCTGACTTTTGCAAAAAAAAAAGTGTTTTTCAGTTCGAATTGAGCGCTTTTGTCAACTTTTGCGTAAAATTTGGCAAAAACTCGTGCGTTCTGCCGGATTTTGGTGTTTTTAGATAGATTTCATTGCAATTTTACGAAATACATGTAGTTTCAGCTAGTTTGCAGCGTTTTGGGCTCGAGACCGGCAAGAGTGATGGTAGACACTCTTAGCAGAGATAATTGTGCTAGCAGATATTACGATTTCACCTGTAAAGTCAATAAATTAATTGAACACAAGAAAAAGGAAACTTGATAAAAAAAATTAGAATAATGGCGGGGAGAAAAGAGGGCTGCACTAAAGATTATGTACTTTTATTCTTGAAGCTGAAAATTAACAAGGTTCCTGTAAATTAAGTTTACATGATAACCTAACAATTTGTGAAAATCACACAAATCCCAAGCTATATCCAGGGTTTTCGCTTAATAAAATCAACTCTTAAAACAAATTGGGATTTTACCTTAGTCCTTTTTTTTTTACTTTTTCTGTAAATTATTAATGTATAAATAATGCTCCCCTGACTCTCCCTCAAATTTCCAGAACAAATGGAAACTCTTAAGAATGATCAAGCTTTACCTTATTATTAAAAATTTTCACATCTTGAATTATCAAGTTATCACAGAGGATTTCTTAGTACTTTAACCTGTTTAATGCCCTAAAAGAAGTGCACATATATACTACACACAATCAGCCCAGTAAAAATGTGCCACAGCCGACAATTTGGCTGCCTGCCACAATATAGCTGCCGCTAACTTCACACTTTTCACACTTCCATTCAAGACAAGGTTCAGCCTCTGCTGCCCATTACTATCACCAGCTTGCCTTCCACTCAAAAACTTTTCAACTGAGCTCATACATACATACATACATACATACATATGTGGGAGATTAGGTTACATGAGCGAACCTGCACTATTGAAAGAGATCATTGAATCATAATTCAAAGAAACATTGATAAATAAAATAAATCAATAGAAATGACAAAAATCAAACTAACAGTAGACAGTACTCTCTCAGCCTTCTGGACCTGAGCAGTGCAGTGATCTTCGATTAAGTGCTTAATTTGGAGATAAAACCATGATTTTTGTCATTTCTATTGATTTATTTTATTTATCAATGTTTCTTTCTGTATTTTTCTTTTAATATTCCCACTCCAGCTGATGTATATTATTTGAATTACAAGTCTTATTAGCATGCAAAATCACCTACGGACAAGGCACACACTTTGTACCAAAATTGCTTTGCATCAAGTACATTATCTAGTACATCATTACCATCTTCAGGTATTTCTAATTTACTCTTGAAAATCACACAAATCATAAGCTATATACAGCATACAATCAGCAGCAAATTATTAGAAAGGAATGCAGTAAATTTTAATAAGAATATTACTAAGTAGTTAAATAACAAATAGCCCAGTAAAAATGTGCCCGTTGCTGGGAATTTGGTTCTCAATAAAATTAGCTAAAATAGCCAATCTTGAGTTTTACTACTCACTCAAAATGGGCTGGCAGCTTACAATTTGGCTGCCTACAATGAAGTACCTTCCGCTAACTTCACACTTTTCAGACTGCTTTTCAGGAAGAGGTTTGGCCTCTGCTGCCTATAATTACTACAGCCATCTTGTCTACTACTCAAAAACATTTTGACTGGGCTGTGCAAGTCTTACTAGCATATAAAAAGCACCTTCAGGTAGATTACAGCAAAGCAGACTTTGTACCAAATGCTCTGCATTAAGTACATCATTACCCTCTTCAAGTATTTCTAGTTTACTTGTGAAAATCCCACAAATCACAAGGTATATTACATTATTCATTCCAGTTGACAAAGCAATCAAGGGTAATTTTTTCATAATAGGATGCAATGATCTTCAGTATCAAGATTATTTGGTACCTAAATAGTAAAATGTTCGAGAGAAGAAATAATCGTAAACATTTTTTCTTTCTCATCAGCATCGACTTCCAAAAATAATGGTAATGACCACCTAAAACAAAGAAGAAATAAATCAAATTTGTGATTTCACAGGGCTAAAATACGAAACAAGTATGCATATATTTTATTTCCTACCACTTACAAGTGGCAGGAATGGCTGAAATGGCCTTCACGTGAACACAACAGAATCCTATGCGTGTATAACCATGTAGAACTATTTATTCGGTATCGAAATTACATCCCAAATGTCATGATATTTGACTGAAACTCAGCTTACCCATGTTTCGTTGAGACTTCGAAACTTGCTGCTTTTTACCATCGTTTCAATGTTTTATTGTTGTTCAAAAGGTGGTAGTGCCATTGCAGACCGTGATTTTTTTTACTTGAGAACCAGATCGCAACACCCAAGCCTTTTCACGCTAAAATATTAAACTATTGAGATTTCCTTCGCCGCCGTAAGCCGCCATTTTATCTTTCCCTGGATACAAGTTCCCAAGCTTCGAGCCCGAAGGTCTCAACATGCACCGAAA
>NC_142681.1:8137281-8204781 GCF_964200805.1 Pocillopora damicornis | reverse complement strand
AATCATGTATGTGCCCTTTGCAGATTTAAGAGATGGATATATTTGTATTATTGATAAACAAATTTGATGAAACGTTTTGCATCCATGACACAAAGGCCTGCCTGAGTGGATCCCTTCAAAAACCATTTTAAATATGCAGGTAGTTTTCATGGATACAACACCAGATATGCTTCCTGACAAAATTTATGAAAACTTTAAGTGTGCAATAACTCTGAAAAACAAGCAGTTGTCTATTTAGAAATTAATCTCTATGACAAAATCCTTCTAAACTCATTATAACTTAAAATCTTCAATTTCTCTAGGCAATACTCTGAACATTTGCCTTAATATCTACCTTATTATTATCATCATTATCATTATCATGATTACTATTTTCTTTAAGTAAAGTTCTTTTCTCCCTCATTTGTTTAATTTAAGTTACTTAAGATGAGTAGCACAGTAACAGCCATTTGCTGTAACATAGTTAAAAAAAAACTTTTTTTATTTTTTCACTTTTTATCACTTTTTGACTTTAATTTTGATCAAAATGTACATTGTAATCAATATCTGTAAATATTTTTATTATTTTGCATTAATAACACTAATTTTGGTATTATCCACAATCCCTTGTGGGCGTGGCACATTTTTGGTTTTTCATAAAATCTTAAGAAAATCAATGGAAAAATGGAAAAAAAGAGGTTTTGTAATTATTAGTTCACATTGAAGCAATTATTTCCTCATTTTCTTTTAAAGGGAGTTTGTAAATAGACTTTCGTCCTCTATTTCTGACTGGTAGGTCACCGCAAATGTGACGGACAGTAGCAGCATGTACAAACGCTTTCCATTTTTCGTCAATTGTGAAGGTCATGTCATGAATGTTCTCCCTTATGTAAAAGTGCCCCTTAAGAACTCTGTCTCCTCTGTAATAATGACACTGATAGTCATCTGTGACATTACTGTCAAGTTCTTCAACTCCATCAGAAGTGACCTGAAGGAGATAGAAGTCGTAGACAGGATCATCTTCAGCAGCTATCGCAACTGTACTTCCCTTGCTGGCCAGGTCAGCTATGTAGGAAGCAGTATCATGGTCTAAAATTGGTGCTTCAGTTGCCTGTCGAGTGGTTGCCACATCACCCTCTCTGGTTAGCTCCACCGGCTTCCATTCATCAAGCCATGCCTTGTTAGTGCAGTTCTCCTCATCATTCACAATGCAACTGATGCAGTAACATGAGCGGTGTCGCACAAACACCTTTCCCTGCTGAGGGGTAGTTTTCACGCAATGCAGTTTTCTGATTCCTTTTAATTCTGTGAATTTGCGTCCAGCTCTATTCCTGACAACAGATCCCTCCCCAGAAGATGGTACAAAATGGAAGATCCTGCGCTTTAGCTGAACTGACTTTGTTCTTGCTGAGAAGCTTGATGGTGCTGGCTGGGAACACTGGTGATGGTAGCTGTTCTTCTGAGGACAGCTTGGCTGACTTTTTGCTTAACGTGAGAACCTGCAGCATCCTGTTCTCCCTTGGCATGTGAGGTCTCGAAGTAGATTCTCTGGATGGGAAAGCCAAAGTCAGCGAGTGAACATGAAAGATCACCAATGCTGGTGTTGGAAAGATCTGCCCCTGCAAACTCTGTATGGACTCCCCTGTTATTGTCTGTGTAAACGAACCATGTGCTTTCAAAGAGAAGCTGCGAAGGAGCGGATTTCGTGGAAGTTTCATGAACACGGCAGCAATGGCGGAAAGTGTTTCCGCGTCGACCAAACGTAAATTTCTAGCGTTAGATCTAACGAAATGGGTTGAAACGTTCTGTAAATTTAGCTTAATACAAGCCCATTCCAGAAGAGGTGAGCTTGTTTACTCAACTTAACAAGAATCGCGTCTGACAACGGATCTACTGGTGGATATGTGATGAAATTAAGCTCAATATGGCCGTTACGAAATGTGTTTCCGCGCGTTTTATTTTTATCTGGAAAACATTCTACTTGACGATTCAACTTCAGCGTTGGTTTGTAAATATTATGATGTATGCCCATTACATTTTTGTTATTAGTTTGTTGCTTACACAGTCGAAATTATCATTATTGCTAGTTTTGCACACTATGGTTGTTTTAATAGTTGCAAGCGTTACATTGTTCAGTGATAAAAACAGACGTTTATAACTTGCGTTAGAATAAACCATTCTTGTTGCAAATCATACTGCCTGTTACTTTTGTCATAAACTACTAACGGCCAAAAAATAGTGGCCCCATGTGCGTTCTATATTGAGATATTTCATTTTTTTTCTTCCGTCTGACACATTTCATGTTACGCGTTACACCCAGAAATTCACGCATTTTCAGGAAATATTTATTTTTTACAATTTTCACTTTGTCGCAAACCTTGTTTTCTTTACACCAAAATGAAGTAGGATAACTAAGCTTATATTGTGGAAAGTGTGAGATTTAGAGGTTAAACCTTCCCGAAGATATTCGTTAGCAAAGGCACTTGAGTCCAAAATGGCGGCGTGACTGTGCTACTCATCTTAAGTGAACTAGAAGCTGACTTGAAAACTTAGCAGCTAAATAGCCTACTGGCTCCTCATTTGTACTATTTTTCAGTGTTCTAAGTAATTTAGTATTTTCAATTTGTAATGTATGACAATGCATAAAGTATTACACATCATGAATTAAAAAAAAAAGCTTACTGAGTCACTGGGAACTGAGACCAACAATTTCAAACCTTAAATTCAACTACCAGTCAGAAAAAGAAAGCAAAAATTTGCTTCATACGCAATTTAGGGAGCTACCTATAAAAGCTAGTAATAACTAAATGATAGAGAATCCTAATGAGGGACTTCAGGTTCCAGAGAACTACTTGGAAGTCTTTACTGAAAGTCTCACCACAAAACCAGAAGTGCCAGCACCCACACAAGCAGAAATAGAAAAGTCTTATTTTACCAAAGCAAATGCAAAGCAAAGCCTGTTTTGCTGAGCATGGTACCTCCGTTTGCTGACCATTACTTGTTGCCCAGTTGCAAAATACCAATTCGCATCTTATCAACACTTTGGAGCTAGACCACCCCTTCTGTGTTGCATTATAAGGGCCTATTTACACGGTACGACTTTGTCGCATGCGACAAGCTTACGACAGGCTTACGACACGAATTGTTTCGTGTAAATCAAACCTACAACTCGCTTACGACTCTTGAGTCATGTCGTAGGCCTGTTGTAAGCTTGTCGCATGCGACAAAGTCGTGCCGTGTAAATAGGCCTTAAGAGTGGGTAGTTTTTTCGAAATGGCGCGGAAAAAGTCTGCAAAGGCTTCTGGGTTCTTCCTTATTGGGATTCAGTCTATATCTTAGTTTTTTGTTGATATATGATAAAGGCAATTGAAACTTACATAGCTGGAAAAAAAATGGCATGATAGGATGCAAAAATGCAGAGCCAAGTAATGGTGGTGAGGGCCTTAAGTAATTATCTTCTATGAACTTTTTTTGGAGTGTAACGAGTAAGAACAATCTTATTTAGAATGTAGAATAAAATGTTTCCTTCTTTATACACAGGAATCATACAGTATTTCTTTCAGCACACTGTTACCATTTGATCCCCAAGTGGTGAAACTATAGACTGTAGGTCTGACAATTCAGCGAGTGTAGGATACGCCTTCCATCGTCCAATGTCTAATTGCACATTTTCAGATTATAGGTCCTTAAATTTAAGGGGTTCATTGAGGTTGTTTAATGAAAGAAGTATGAATACATCTGACTTTCTCGTCCTAAAATTACCTTATCATACTGTATGCTTTGGTCGTAGCCAAACAATTTGTATTAAGTCATTGTCATTAGTTGTTTATTGTTAGATGCATGTCCAGGTATTAAGGACAATAATACATTTTTTTTGGTTATCGCAAGGTATTTTCTCATTTTTGTCGTCTGGTACATGTGATCAGACAAATGAGGCAATCATAAAAATACCTAACTGTCAATAGCCATGCAATCTTGGATATTCTCAAATAGTTTAATTATACCCACTTCTAAATTGCCTCAAACTCTGGCAGACGTAAATGATACATGTGCTCAAGAGATAAACTGGAGCAAATGACCCAATCAACATAATGGAGCCATTTGGCACAAATGATCAAACAGGTAAAAGCGAGTCAAGTGATGTAAATTAGCATCCAGTAGTCCAAATGACCTATTTGAAGTAACAAATGACCTATTTGAAGTAACAAATGACCTATTTGAAGTAACAAATGACCTATTTGAAGTAACAAATGACCTATTTGGCTCAAATATTCCAACCAGCATGAATAGCACAAATAGCCCAGCCGATACAAAGTACCTAAATGGTCTAAATAAACCAATGACCTAACCAACCAAGATAATCCAAATGGCTGAAATGAACGAAGTGGACAGAATGAACCAAGTGACCAAACAGCCATAATTTGCATGAGTTACTGGAATGTGTAACCAACACATACACAGAAGAAAAAACAGTCAATGGTGGAGATTATGGCCAGTTTGAAATATATACTGCCCAAAGTAATGTCTATGGGTTTTAAGATCTTATGTCATACCAAATGTATCCTGTTGAGAACTTTCTAAATTCGTGAAATTACTTGTACAACAAACCTTTCACGTTGTGTATGGTCAAGTATAATTTTCATTACACGCAAGGATAAGGACAAGTATGTCAAGTATATAAAAGCGTTATACATCACGTGTAAAGCGTTATACATCAATATATCGTTCCATATACTTAGTGTATACTGCCTCATTATACCACCTTATATTCGACATGTCATACAATGCAATTTGCCAAATACATGGTCATAAGTAACTTCTTTGGGTATGAAATATATATATGTTATTTGCCGGCTGGGAGGTCCGTATGGTGAAAAACTGTGACCGAGGTCTTGAAAATGCTGCCCGAGGCCGTAGGCCGAGGGCAGCATTTTCAAGATCGAGGTCACAGTTTTTCACCATACGGACCGACCCTTAGCCGGTAAATAACATATTTATTGTTTTTAAACTTGACGAAATTCTTTCCGAAAGAACCCGAATGATTTATGGCCGTAAATACGGCAAGATCTTCCATAAACTGAATTTTTGAGTGGGTAAATGGTAGTTAAAATAGAGGTGATGCAAATTTAAGAGAGATGCCTCAGCGAAACATTTTCATTTCCGTAACGATAAAGGTGATTTAAAAGGCTTCCAAACAAACTTTAAAACATTATTTTTACGAAAAAAATATTTTTCTGTCAACCAAAGTGATTTGATAGAGAGAAAAGAGAGGATTCATAAGTTATTTATCGGCTTGAGGTAGTGACCGACGTGTTTGCTTAAAAATACTGCCCAGCCGGAAAACGAGGTATATTTATGAAAAATGACGACGAAAGTTGGGATGTACTCGGCGACTCACGAAAGCGTTACCGTGGCCCGTGGGCAGAGATAGGAAAATACTGACCGGGTAAAGAACCAATCAGATTGCAAGATTCGTTACCGTGCCCTCTAAAAAAACAATAATATATCTTATTGTTTTTTTAGAGGGCACGGTAACGAATCCTGCAATCTGATTGGTTCTTTACCCGGTCAGAATTTTCCTATCTGCCCACGGGCCACGGTAACGCTTTCGTGAATCGCCGAGTACATCCCGACTTTCGTCGTCATTTTTCATAAATATACCTCGTTTTCCGGCTGGGCAGTATTTTAAAGCAAACAAGTCGGTCACTACCTCAAGCCGATAAATAACTTATGAATCCTCTCTTTTCTCTCTCTCAAATCACTTTGATTGACAGAAAAATATTGGTTTCAGAATTAATTTGTATAAACAATAGTGTCATTACGTTGGTTGACAAGCGGCCTAAAAACTGTCTGCAATCAATTTTAATCGTTCACAAAAAGTACTCAGAAAGTTAAAACGTGAAGTATTTGGTTACAGTTAAACTGAACGATGGAACTTTCATTAATTTAATATCTGAATTTTCTCGAGAAAATTGTTAGTAGAGAAAGAGCGAGCAACGTTTTAATTTAAGTTCTACAACAAATATAGGCTCCCGGTGAGTCTTTCCAATTCCGTTCAATTTGGACATTTGTACCGTAAATTACACAACAGAAACTGAAGGAATTTTTTGAGAAAAGGCCGCATTAAATTCCCTTGTGTCTCGTTGGAGTGTGCCGTTCGAATTTAGTTTTTGTGAAGGAAAGACCAGATTTACACACGCCATCGCAGCAAACAAACGAGCAAACTCTCACAACTTCAAAATAAAAAAAATTGAATTTACTCACAATTACTTTCCTCGCCGTTTACTTAATGAACAGAGGTAAATCTTCGTACATGAATGAATCGTCGATGAGAGTGAATAATACTTTCCGTAAGATCATTGACTGATTTTGAAGAAAACATTGTCGTGACAGTCCTTGCCAAACTAGTTCCGTTGTTTTTCAAATGCTCTTATGCTTTTTTTTTTTCTTACGCGCTCTCTAATTGACAGGTGTCAGATTGTGACAGATACTTGTAAAAATAATGTTTCAAAGTTTGTTTGGAAGCCTTTTAAATCACCTTTATCGTTACGGAAATGAAAATGTTTCGCTGAGGCATCTCTCTTAAATTTGCATCACCTCTATTTTAACTACCATTTACCCACTCAAAAATTGTTCAGTTTATGGAAGATCTTGCCGTATTTACAGCCCTAAATCATTCGGGTTCTTTCGGAAAGAATTTCGTCAAGTTTAAAAACAATAAATATGTTATTTGCCGGCTAAGGGTCGGTCCGTATGGTGAAAAACTGTGACCGAGGTCTTGAAAATGCTGCCCTCGGCCTACGGCCTCGGGCAGTATTTTCAAGACCTCGGTCACAGTTTTTCACCATACGGACCTCCCAGCCGGCAAATAACATATATATATACCAAATATGTCCAGTTCAGAGCTTCTTTCTAGGTATGTTAAATTACTTGTACAATTAACCTTACACTTTGTGTTAGGAAAGTATAATTTTCAGTACACACTTGGATAAGAAGGAGAGGTATACTGAAACGTATCTAATCCTTATACAACAAAATCATTATACACCAGTATATTGTGTCGTCACATATGTATCTAACTTAAATAGAATTTATTATTTGCAAAAGCCAGCTGTGTGAGAGTAAACACAAAATCAAGTACTGGAGAAAGGCGTATGAAGCATCATTGGAAAATATTATCAAGAACCATGCGACGTCGTAGATGGCTGAAGAATACTTCATGGTGAAGCCCGAAGAATTTCAACAACTCGTTCAATATTACAAAGGACAAAATTACGGACAGTGCCTTACTAAATAAAGCAGGTCGTGTTGTTGCCAAAGAGCATATTATTGTAAACGATCCAAAGGTGCCGGATGCTATAGCGAATCAACAGACCAGAGAATTGTTACAAGAACGTAGATAATTGACGAAACAAGGAAGAGATATTCCAAGTGTACCCACGGCCGGTTTGGCAGATATAGAGTCTGAAGAAAGTGCCATGACAGAAGAAAATTGTGGAAAATTTACTCAAACGCAAGGCAAAGAAACAGAAGAAGAAACTGCAAGATGATATTGCGCCCCTCAAGACACCCAAGAAGGAAATTCCCTCTCCTGGGACCCCTAAAATACCAGCGTGCATGAAGAAACGAGTCTCACCCACACCTGGCACCTCATCTACGAAGAAAAGACCCACTCCTTCAAACTTTCGATCTCTAATTAATGGATGATTATCGATAGCAATTAGAAACTTCCTTTAAGAGTATAAAAAAGGGTAAACAACCCACCAAAGTCAAACGCAAGACAGAATTGGATTGGTTAAAAGAAGGCGAAGAGGCCACTTTACGAAAACCCTTGAGAAGACAACTGGACAAAGACTGAGGAGTTCTAAGAAAACAAGAACCAAAAGAAAGGCTCCACCAAAAAAAAGGCAGAGAGGAGGCAAATTTGACATTCAAAAAACTGGATTGGAAAATCAGGAGTGGAATTTCATCCTTATTCTTCATCTAAGAAGAAACGTTATCAATTCTTTGGACCAGGCACATTTTTGAAAAAACGCTTGGATCGAGGGGATCAGGGCATCAATCGTTTGGATCGCATTGCCAGACAGCACGACACTGACTACTCTGAAGCCAAGAGTCTAGAGTATAATTGGAAAGCCGACGATAAAATGATAGCCTCTATTAAAAATCTTCCTGGTAAGAAATCAATGATGGACCACCTGGCGCGTTACATTATACACACTAAGAAATAATTGAAATTGTAATAACAAAACTTGTTTGTTAATTAATAAAAACTGTTATTGATTACAAATAGCGTGTCCATGTGTTTTTTATCTTTCAATAATGTATGACATTGTCTTTTACACCTTTAAACACTTGTTTGGCTGAAGGTCTACCTAAGGCACCGAACGATGGAGATGGACACAATAAGAACATGCTTAAACCTTTGGCAATTTTGTCTGTTGTGGTGAGACCCCACTGTAATATTCTTTTGACAATACTCGCCGCCGCACCTCCTCTTTGCAGCTTCCTTGTCTTTCTCTTTCTCTGGGTTCTTATGGTTTACTAATGAACGTCAATAAACTTACAACCTTTTATATCCGTACGGATACGACATAAAAGTGTCTTTGTCAATCACGCATTTGTCAAACACTAAACCGTACTGTTTGACACGCTCGACAGTCTTAATTTTCTTTGTTTTGGTTTCCTGAACAAAGAAATAAGGGTTGGTCACGAGTATGGTTCTTCACTCTTCATCCAAAGGATCTGTAATTTCCTCCAAGACGTTTTGTTTCATAACTTCGTAATTCAGGTACCAACTTCCACGATAGCTCAGAGTAGATCGATGTACTGATGACTTGCCTTGTTTGGTGAGATATCCGTAATTTTTGGCACTGCCTGATACAAACTCAGTTATGTAATCATCCTCGTTCAATTCACTGGTCATATCACCGAGATAATCGCCTAATGTGATCGTGGTTTGGCCGGGTTTACATGAGAAGATGACAGAATCTGTGTCTTAGTAGAGGACTTGATCTCGTAAGGGATCTAGATAACGGTATAATTTCAAGCGGGCTTGAGTGGTCGTAAAGGCTGCGATGAAAATATTGGTTTACTTACCTTTCGAAGCGTCTTCGTCCACGTAGCTAAACACCACTTCTAAGACATCTTCTGAAAAGATGCGAATCGCATTAATGACCACCAATGAATTATTTAAATATTCAAACAATTCGTGAGGCGCTGTGACTGATTCCACCGCATGTTTATTGAGCCATTCTCCAAATTTACCCCAGAATGAGTTCAACATGAGTTTGGCTAATGAACGTTTGGCTGCATTCTTCACAATTTTTTCAAGAATTTTTTAATTTCCTCAAGAATTTTCCAAAAATCTTCGGTAGTATTCGCGTCATCTTCGATTTTTAAATGTACACGGCACCAAAGATCCGCGTCTCAGATCAGCCTTTAAGGTAAGCACTCAACCCGTGGATTCAGTTCTGTTGTTCTGTTGTGTGTCGTTGGCAGTTACTATTTCAAATAGTTCCAGTAAAGTTTAAACGTCATCGTGTGATATGTTGAGACCATGGCGCGATATCAATTTCACAATAAGCCATACGCAAGGTAGGAAGTAAATCGATAGATTTTATGACATATTTCGTGGCTAATCACACCAAAGCGAACGCTTCCTTTCAATCAACATTACCTTAATCCATCTGTTATAAACTGGCGGCGAAAAAACGATGATCTCTCCCCAAAATCGTGTATTTTCGCGTCAAAACAAGCTGGCACAAGCACAAAGATCCGATTACTGGCAACTCATATATTGCTTAACGATACGGAAAACGTCAAACACTTTAAGCATTTCAAGAATTAATGAAATTTTCCTTTTGCGTTGACCATGAAAAAAGAACGTCGGCCAAATCCTACTGTAGGCCTGCCACAGAGAAGAACTACCACAACCCAATTACCTTGGGTAGTTGGACCCTTCTTGAACTCTTGCCTACACGATTTTACCCTGAGCAACTCGATACCTAGGCAATTCGAAATTGGATCACCCTGATTTAACTCAAAGTTGAAAATGGAAAGGAAATCAGAATCATTCATTTGATCCACCTCTCCGTTTTCTTAATTCGTAGGGTCACTACCACTTGTCAAAAGGTAAACTAGCTTCATTGGTTTTGCTTTTAAAGTCTGAACCTATCGCTACAATTTTAACGCTACTCTTTCAACACTTAGCTCAATCTCTAAACGAGTCTCTAGTTTCAGTAGAATGTAAGGTTTGTGTCTAACGAGCAGTTTTTGTTCCCATCATGCAATGATGCAATCATTCGCAATGCGCTGACTCGTGCGACCTCGGGTGAAAAGGAAATAAGATCTTTTTGAGGCAAAAATCAAACCTAGATATCTGGTAAAAATGTCGGCAAGATTGCTTTCTAGAATTAGATTCAGGATAACCTTTTTAGGTTAATGTTAATGAAACAAGCATAACAGTTAAGAAAATGTATTCTTTAACTTTAAAAAATTGAAAACTTCTAATATAATATAACTTTTAATATAGACAAAGGTAAACGACAGCAGGAAATATTCTCAGTCAGCGTTTTGCATTAGGCGTCTTGCAAACTGAAAATCATGGCAACAATCAACAATCCTCCCGCGCGAACATTTTGATACATTTTATCTCAATAAGTTGAGAAAGATCGGTAAATCTCGATGAATTACAAAATATAACGCTTTTCAACAAAATATCGTAAAACGAAACTACAACGGCAAATAAGATGGACGGCAAATGCCTTGAAGATAAGAACTCAAAGTAAAACCAACCAAACTAACTGGTCATGAAGCGCGGGAAAACGTGAAGGACCAAGTGGTGATTGGTTTAATTTTTGTTCCTGATTGGTAGAAAGAGTGGCGCGAGTTTTCTGGTCGCTGTGATTGGCGTATGAGGTCATTCATAACTTATGTCCTAAATATATTTCCATGTTTTTTGATATCGACAATTTGTTGTGATATCAAAGCTTCAATCCAGTTTAGTCACTTTTTGTCTTTTCATTGCCTGTCCGTCAAATTGTGTAATGAACTTGTAGCCAAAAATTACTTAATTACTCATTAGCTTACTTTTGCCGAGGAATGTTCGTACGCTACGTACGAAGCAGAACTTAGCACTCCTATGATTTTCTCATTTTCATATGTTCGCAAGCAAACTAAGCATCAACGACAAAACAGCTTGATTTCGAGCAGTTGAAGACTTGGTTTTCTTGGGGGAGGACGCGCTCTTTTCATCATTTCCTGGAAAGCTCCCGATCTTTGTCATTTTCCCATCCAGAACCTTTCATTTGCGAAGAAGTCTGTGCTAAATTCTCAGTCAGTGGTCAGCGCATCGTGGTGGCCAAAGTAACCGACAGCCCTCGACCGGTTTACCTGCGGAACGACGCACCCCTTTATATTTCCTGACAAGCTCCCGATCTTTCTCAGTCTCGTTTCTTGGACCTGTCCACCTGCTTTTGCAATCGCTTCGACTAAATGAGAGCCTGAAGCAGTCTATGGGCAAACGTTTATTAAAATCTGTCGATATCCTCCTATCTAGCAGTCTGCGCACTCGGGCAGTTTCTCGCGCTTTCCTAAACCAGTGCAAAGGCGCCTGAAAACGAGGCAGAAGTTACGTATACTTGCTAATCTGTTGATTAGTTAATCATCTCGTCTGTTACGTCATCACGACGCGCGAAAATTGCAACCCATCATTATAACTTTCCGTTGGTTGGAGCTCGGCTCTTTCAACAATCATTCGGAAGAAAATTCAAGAAAGTGATGGAAGCAATCAAAGAGATTAACCCTATCCACGTGAGTAATATTCATTGTTTATTTTTGGGTACTTGAGGTGGTTAAAATGAGCTCCTAGCTATATTTCGTCGGACAAATTCGGAATTTGTCGTGAGCCAAGCCTTTGGGCTCCTGCGTACATTAAGTTAAGTTGTCTTTAAATGAGAAGAAAAAGAAGAATTCATATGTGCTGGAAGAGGAAGCGAAGAGACAAAGCTAAAAATTAAGGGGCGAAGGTCTTAGATAATCAAAATGCGTCTTTTGTACGAATAAAGCAACAACACAACCATGGCAACAACAACAACAATAGTCCTAGAGATCGACGGAATAGCACCGCTTCGGGTGGACTTGTCGGTCGTCCAAAATGGCGCATGGTAAGAACGAATCTGACTAGGTTTCGATCTTTCAGCGTTTTGTGTGGTAAAGAACAATGAGAATTCGGAAAGATTTTGTCGTGGTAAGTGGATCTTTTCACGCGTGAAATGAGAGTAAAATGCGCGCGCTTCATTCATGAGCAAAGTTGTCAAAAATTTGACTGTAGAATTGGAAAGGATATCAGGTAAGTGCAGACAAGAGATAGGCACAAAACGAAATATTTTCAAGACAACAGAGTACTATAGAAAACATTGCATGATGGAATTTCTGAACAAGGTTTTTTCCTATTCGTGTAATAGTACGGTATTTTTGCGCGCTCACTGGTTGGAGAAAGACTTATTTACTAGTGAGGTTTCGTTCATACTGAATTGCTAATTTTTGAGGAAGAAATTGAGATGAAAATGAGTGCTTAGAAGCCCTCAAGTATCTATTGATTTCGTCACAAACACGAAAACGAGGTGTAGTCCAAATAACAGACCGCTGGTCATAAAAACTCTCTTAAAAAAGCTGTAAGTCACGTGCGAATCTATTGAACTTTTGTTTGACAAATACAACTCTTAAAATCCCGGAATTCATAAACTGCAAAATACGTGAAAGATAATATACAAATTTATCGATCGAGACTCCAGTCTATTCCCCAGTTTTGTGCGTTTCCAGTCATCGTTACAAGTGACTCCGCTTATGTTGGTCATGCAATCCGAGTTGTCACGTAATCTTTTACACGGGTAATTACATTACGAGCTAAAAGAACATCTTTATATAAGGCTATGCATAGGAAATCAATTTCATGAACGAATTTATCTCTTTATGAGATTAAACACGCAGTTTACCTCTTACATGAAGATCGGTCAAGTGAATAAGTCTTAACTCAGAGACGTATGTCTGTTTATTTGGCCTCCTTGTTTTCGTGTTTCACTTTCTCAGCTGCACTTTGTGAGATTCAGGAGAAACGAAAGCTTCTAAACCTACTAACTAATGGGGTCACCTGTCAGTTTCGAACACTTTCTTTGCATCAATAAATATACCAGTCACGATCACCACCCTTTGCTTGAAAGGAAGCTTCTCTGCGAAAGTGTCAGGGCACCCTGGTTACGAGTCAAAACACTGTCTTTACAGGGGAGGGGCAGGGAATAAATTTTAAGGTTAACACAGCGAAGTTTTCTAACGAATCACAATCGATCGTCTGGTAGACGTTACAAAAGGAGGGTGTTAGAGAGTATTGGACAGAGTATTTCAGTCCAAAAACGTGGAGGAGAACTCTAAGTGATCGATAGAGAGGAAAGCAATCTTCAGCTGCATGTTCATTTCCTTCATACGTCCACTTAAGTATGGCGGCCGTTTCTTTGTCGAATTGCTTGACACTCAATTTGTACGGTGAGGGTCTCATTGTCATAGAAATGCAGTAACCTACCTTTTTTTAAGAAAGAGCGCAGTTGGATTATTTTACATTTTGCAAAGGCGCACTTTTAAGCATATTTTAAACATTCCCCAATTGGGCGAAATTGTTCACATAATCTGGATGTTAGAGCGGTGGAGGAAAAATGATGATGATGGTGATGACTTGGATCACATATCAAATGATGTCTAGCAGAGGAGGAGGAATACCACCCCACCCCCTTTCCCCACTAATAAAGGGGCACCTAAAATATCCCAAGTCATGCTATATATTAAAAGTGTTACTTCAAATCAATTAAAACAACCCAAACTAATGATACATACAACTAACCTTGTCTAAAGTGCACTAGATTCTCCTTAGTTTGAAACCCTGCTTATCAAATCTCTTTGAGTCTACTATGCATGAACCTATGAGGATTTACCAGCTTTTGGTTTGCTAGTCTATATATTGTAACAGAACTCTGAAGAATTAAGATTTAGTGTGTAATCATACATGAACTACTTGAACCTCTAAAGGAATCAAGACTAGGGTAATAGTTTCTACTTTACTTTTCTTAGGTGACTTTATTATTATTTATTACTCTCAGAATGCTGCTCCCAGTTCTAGGGAGTCAATGAAAATTGATTAACAGCAGGTTGACTGTTACATTGGGAGCATAATAGAAGCAGCCACATCAAGCTTGCGGGACATTGTTGTAAGGGTATCAAGCAGCACTGAACAGTCAGAGAAAGATTTTGGTAATAGTAGTGCATCATCACTAAATGTCTGTGGAATCTTGACATCATCCTATAATGAAGTGACTCCAAGTGAGAGTCTTACTGCAGTCTGTGAGCCTGAGGGAGGAACTCCAGTTCCAGCTCAGAAATATGAGGCACTTGATGCCCCCAGTCAAGAAGGTAATTACTGCTGTTTCATGAGTATGTTCTATTGCAAGTAGTTCAGCCAAGGGCTGCCGTTAGCCTTTTGTATCTCAGGTAGAATATTCTCTAAATCTGTACTTACTTAGGATAGTTTAGCCAAGTTCAGTTCATAGTTCAGTTCAGCCAAGGGCTGCGGTTAGCCTTTTGTATACTCCAATTGAAATATTCTCTCAATTTGTATTTATTTAGGATAGTTAACTTTTGTAAAATTTGCCGGTGTTTTAACCCTTTAACTTAAATATCTGAATGTTAATTCTCCCCACTAGCTTCTACTCATTTCCTTGTAAATTAGTTATGAGTATTTGGTGTTAGATCAAGGTAAAAAGTTCTACCAGATAAGTTTCAGTATTCTCACTACCTGTGTAATATTCACACTAATGTGTGAATATTACAGGGAGAAGTAACATGTTAAATAGGGTTAAGCTGAAGAAAGGGTAATTTGCTAAATTATTATGCATCTGTAGACGCAGTGCATGAGTGAAAATTAGTTGATGTTCTATCATGGGGAATAATCAAAAAATTTTATGTGAATATTTTCATATCTACAGAACATAAAAATAAACATTCAAATTATCAACCATTTGACCTCTTTATAGTGCCTGTTCAGGAGAGCTCTGACCCCCCTATTGATCAACCTCCCCAGTTCCCATCATCACCTGAGCCCAGTGGAAAGAAGATCGTAAGTAGACAGTTCAATGGAACTTGCATTTGGTATAAAAGAACCTTTGATTCATCTAATGTTTATATATTCACTCAATTATTACATGGCTTTAATTTTTACCTTCATTTGCCAAAGGATGATGTAAGAGTGTCCTTCTGCTAGTGGTGGCTGTTGATTTTCCTTAGGATAACCTAAATTATCGGTGGGCGCATCAACAGTCACCCAAGGCTTATGAGAAGGGAAATGTAAAATATAGAATGAATAATGTGGACAGTTAACCTTTTTAGCAATCAAGACAGTGGTTAAGAAGTTCAATCAACATGGGCCGATCATTGATTAATGATGGAATGATTTTATTCTTGAATAGAAATCCTGCTGGTTCAAATGGCGATGAAAGTCTTCAGTAGTTACACCAACAACAGAGGACACTGAGAAAGGTAAATTGTAATGTAACAATCTTTGTGGTGAAAAATTTAAGGCAATAACATTCTATCATGCTCAGGGTTTTTAGTGACAGTAAGCTCTTGTATCTGATGAGTATTTTGCTATGAATGATAGATAATATACCTAAAGGTAAAAGGTTTTTTTTTATATTAACCATTTTGTATTGCATGAGATTTCAACTGCAAGGTCTGTGAAAAGTTGTGTGATTGTCTGGGTTGAGATTATTAAATGTATAGTTAGTGTAAAGATTTCTTCTAATTAATGAACTACAGTTGAATTAAAAAGGAAATCTGTCTGTTAAACAAAAATTTTTCAAACCATGTAGACTCGCAGGTTGGAGTACCTTGCATTGCTTTTGAACAATCCCATCTTACCTTGGACAAAAATGAGGTCAGTTCTTTCTTCGCAAAAAATGGTAAGTGATTGAAATCACAAGGGCTTGAGTTTTTAATTCATGTAGTTTAAGAAAATAATTCAATAATGGTATGATCAGGGTTTTTCTGACAGTAAGCTCTTGTATCTGATGAGTATTTTCCTATGAATGATAAATAAATACCTAAAGGTGAAAGGTTTTTTTTTATATTAACCATTTTGTATTGCATGAGATTTCAACTGCAAAGTCCATGAAAAGTAGTGTGATTGTCTGGGTTGAGATAATTAATGTATAATTTGTTTAGGGATTTCTTCTAATTAATGAACTACAGTTGAATTGTAAAAAGGAAATCTGACTGTTAAACAAAAATTTTTCAAACCATGCAGATATACTGGTTCAAGTACTTCGGATTGCTTTTGAACAATCTCATCTTATGAAAAAAGAACCCACATCATATTCATATATGATGTCAGCCCTTTCTTCAAAAAAAGTGGGAAGTGATTGAAATCACAAGGGCTTGAGTTTTTAATTCACGTAGTTTAAGAAAATAAGTCAATTGTGGTATGATAATCTTTTCTGAAAGGAAACATCATTACCTGATTCATCCCAGATCACTGGGATGAATCAGGTAATGATGTTTTCCTTTTGAACACTGGGAAGGTACCTTTGGTATCAAAACTGTTCTGAAGGTCAAAATCAAAGACACTTACTGAGAATCTCTGCTCATAAGTGAGAGTATTTCTGTAATTCTGTGTTAATTAATAAACTATGTTAATGACTATATTATCTAAAAGAAAACTTTTTAAGGTGGTAATATAATTAGATGCATACTCTGCTCAAGATATTTGGAATCCAGTTGAAAGTGCAGTGCAGGTACTTGCATGATTGTTATATACCATTTGATTATTCCCTGTCTTGCAAAATGCAGTGAAATTGAGGTAACTTTTTTGTTTTCTGCAATCCAAGATTTTACATCATGTATTTTCAATCACTATAACTATAATGTGGGTTAATCATCTTTGTTTGATCTCTGAATTCAGAAATATAGAAAAGTACATCTAGAAAAATCTTGTCATTGACAGATTCACTGTTGTTATCCATGGAGAGGATGATGGTGCGAAGCTCTGTTTGATTCATTAGGCGAAAATATTCTATAAACTATTGAAAAATAGGTAAGAGAAGTTTAAACTGATGAAAACATATACTTACTTCAAATATTAGCAACCAAATCAAGAAAGTCAGAAGTCAGATGATAAATTTGGTGAATTATACTTATAATTATCATCTTTTCATTTCATGTATGCTGCCCATGGAAGATTAGTTGTCAAGCTGTTACACAGTGATTGATGTAAGAATCTCTAGTTGACAAATTGTTTGGCCAACAGTAACAAGATCATGTCAGTTTTACCCAATTTATTCCAGCTTTGTCTCTGTTGTGATCATTAGGAAGCACTGAAAGCAAGAGCACTGAAGATACATTGTAGGGGATTTTTTAGGATTTTCAAATTGTAGGGGCTTTTATTAGGATTTTCAAATTTACTAGTATCTTCAAGAAAATAAGTTAGGACTAAGTTTTAGTCTTTTTATCATGGAGGAATGCATAATGTAACTGCCATCAAGATCAATAATTATTGTGTCTCCTAGTGGTTTCATCACAAACTGGCTGCAAAGTACATTGCATGCTTTTTTTTTGCAGAGACCCTTTGAGGATCTTGTTAAGAAGAGTAGCTTAACAACAGGTCTCTCTTTCTGTAGTATTCATCATTTTATTTAGTACAGAATGTGACAGCAACCAATCACTGTGCATCATGCAAAAAATATCTGCCCAACTTCTTATAATGATATATAGCTAATCATTATAACAAGTTGGGCATATATTTTTTTCATTCTTGTAAACTGAATGTTTAACAGTCTGCTTTGGTGATAATCACTTCTTTCTATAGAAAGAAGTGATTATCATCAAAGCAGACTGTTAAACATGCATACTGCTAGAGTTATGGATAAGAACTTTCAGAAGAAGTTGGGTATATATTATCTCTCAATTTTTGTAAACGTAACATAATCATGAAGGGTCCAATTAAAATGCAAGATAATTACTTCAAATGTTCCCAGAATTCTTTCAAAGATGTATATTCCCTGACCTTGAGGAAATTTTTATATCCCTGAGTTTTCCCTAAACTTGCAGCAACCATGAATAATGCTGTGAAAAAGAGATATAGCTAAAAGCGTGCACGAAGCATGTTACTTGATGCAAATTATGACTTTGACAGCGACGATTTGAGGAACTTTTAGAGTCAATGTTGTTCATAATTGTGTGATTTTTCCACAAATTATATCTCAAATTGTTCCATATCATTTCATACTTTAAAAACCCTTGCCTCCAGCTACCGTAAAATGTACCGTGAACTGATGAAATAATGCACATGATTAGTGTCCATCATACCTCTTAACCTTCTACACCTTAATATCAGTAAAGGTATTCTCCATACTGTTCCCCATACATCCCTTAAGGTACTGACAAGAAGAATTTGTGTAACAATCAACAGCTTCTTTTGATGCTGATAATTTTCCTTACTCTCATGACCTTACCATGATGCGCACATTCAATGACGATAATTTGCATAAATTCAACGAGAACCTTTCAAACGCAAAATGGTCCTTATTTCGCTACATGGAAGATCCCAATGAAGCCTATAATGATTTTATTGAAGGATACTCCAGAATCTATAACACCTGTTTACCTTTAAAGGTTCTCAAAAGTAAGCAGGTAAACAAGTTCTTTTCTCCGTGGCTTAGCCGTGGACTTCTGAAATCCGTTAACAAGAAGAACAGACTCTACAAAAAGTTCGTCACATCATCTTCCACATCTTCTGCGATGAAGTATAAAGCCTACAAAAACAAACTCACCCATCTTATTCGCATTGCCAAACGTAAATACTACGACTCCAAATTTGAGAATGCCAGAAATGACCTCAAAACAACTTGGAAATTGTTAAATGAATTTATCAACAAGCGTAAAAAAAAGTTGTCTCTTCCCACATCATTTAAATCTGAAGGCACAACATTAACGGATCCAATAGAGATCGCTGACAGATTCTGTAAATACTTTACAAACATTGGTCCCAACCTAGCTAAATCTATACCCAAGGTGAATCCTTCTTTTCGTTCTTATCTCGGTGATAATATCCGTTCCTCCATAAACTTAAAGCCCACCACAACAAGTGAACTGGAAAGCATTTGTGACATGTTCGCTTCAAAGAAGGCTCCTGGCTATGACAGTATCCCAATGCATGTCATTAAATATTGATTTCACCTTATTTCTGCTCCATTGGCAGATATTATCAATCTATCTCTGCTAAAAGGCTTTTTCCCGGACAAACATAAAATCGCTAAAATTATTCCCATCTTCGAAGCAGAGGATCCTAAGTTTTTTGTAAACTACAGACCTATTTCTTTGTTGTCTAATTTTTTCAAATTTTTCGAAAAAGTCATGTACAATCGCTTGGTAGAATTTGCCGAAAAACACGATATACTTTACCGCTGTCAGTTTGTATTTCGGAAAAATCACTCGACATCGCACGCACTAATTCATTTGGTAAATAAAATAGCTTCTGCAATCGACCAACACGAAACAACGGTGGGTGTTTTCCTAGATCTTTCCAAAGCATTTGACACTCTCGACCATCATATCTTGTTTGCGAAATTGGAGCACTATGGTATCCGTGACGTGGCTCTGCAGTGGTTCAAAAGCTACTTTTCTTGCCGCCAGCAATTTGCCCAATTCAATCAAGCTTGCTCTCCTATGCAAACCATCAAGTGTGGTGTCCCTCAAGGTTCGATTTTAGGCCCTCTATTGTTCATTCTATACATAAATGACCTCCCTAATGCCTCTGAATTAACAGACCCTCTGCTTTTCGCTGATGACACCAGCATCTTTTATTCTCACTCAAACCCAAATTGCTTAGAATCCGTACTTAATGATGAACTCCAAAATATTGATGTCTGGCTAAAATGCAATAACTCTTAGTTAATATAAGGAAAACTAACGACGTAATTTTTAAACCCAGACAAAAGAAATTTAACTCCAGCATTTCTCTCTCCTTTGGAGGTAAACCCCTACAACAATCTAACGTAACTAAATTCCTTGGGGTCTATATTGATGATCATCTCACTTGGAAACACCATATCAGCTATGTATGTAAACAAATCGCTAAATCAATAAGTATATCCCAATGCATGTCTCGCTTTTTCTTATCCTCTACAACCAAGCTCACTTTGTAATACATCTTAATTTATCCTTATATCATCTATTGTAACTGTGCCTGGTCGTCCACATACGTATCTAACTTAAATAGAATTTACTACTTGCAAAAGCGAGCTGTGCGGGCTATCACCAACTCAGACTATCGAGCCCATTCCGCTCCTTTATTCTCCAAACTAGGAATTTTAGATATTTTCCAAGTCAATACGTTTGAAATCGCCAAATTCATGTTTTATTATAGAAATAACTTATTGCCTCCATTGCTTCTCAATCTTTTCGTAACGAATAGCCAAATTCACAACTATGGTACCAGAACAGCCAGTAATTATCGAACGCATTTGTGCCGTACAAATCTCAAGCAATTTACAATTCTTTACCAGGGTCCTAAAATTTGGAACTCTCGTCCTGTTTCAGTCACTCGTTCGTCAAACCTTAGTTTTAAGACGAAAATGCAAGAGTTTTTACTTAAATAATCCTTGAATTGGCCTAGCCGCACATTTGCAGCACTTTTTCTTTACTTTATTTATTAATGTAAGTGAGGTGGCTCTCCCATAAGCCCGGTGGCTTCCTGGGTCTCCTCGCCTTCTAGCTATAACCGCTGTAAATAAATTTTTTTTTGTATTATGTAAATAAGGCAAATAAAAATATGATGATGATGATGATGATGATATTGCATGATTCAGGGGTGATATTGTAAAGAGAAATTAGATGCTAGTCACTCTTAGGAGTTAAAGAGTTAAACAAGCACACTGAACTATCTTTTTAATTGTATTTTTCAAAAAAGACAATGCGAGAGAACATTTAAGGAAAGTTTAAAAAAATCGTTTGATAACTTTTTTTTTCTGAGGAATCACTTTAAGACAAAGTCTTATGTTAACATTATCCTTTTTTTCTAAACTAGTTACTATCAATGGTGACTGGAGTTTGTCCTCCCTGCTGGCATTGCATCTGAACAAACAAAAAGCTGTGGTACGTAAGCTGGACATAAAATTTTTTGAACTAAGTTGTTCGGAACATAATCAGAAGGTTTTTTCATTGCTACATTGCAATCCGCAAGTGTCGATTAGGGAAACTGATTTTAACTTTAATTTTATCAAAAACAAGCTGTCCATTCATATAGCTCAAGACGTTCCAATGATCTTTGTTTACCCCTTCCTCGAACTACCTGGGGTAAACAAACATTTACCAATCAAGCTTCGAAAGACTGGAACAGTCTTCCAACTGATCTGAAAGAAACACATCTCTTATCTATTTTTAAATCCAAGCTGAAAACTTTTTTAAAAGATTTTGATAAATTTTAAACTTTGATATTTTAATTAGTTATCAATTATAAGATTTTGACTCTTTAAATTTATTTATAAACATTTCATTTTATTTTATTTATTTATTTATTATTATTATCTTTATTATTATCATTATTATTTTATCAACTAAGGTAATTAATTGAATCAATTAGTTAATGAGGGCCCCACTTAAAACTGCTGTGGTGAGTTGGGCTCCCTTGTTAAATATTATTATTATTATTATTATTGTTATTATTATCATCATCATTATTATAGTACCATGCTGGATACATGGAATCAGAGACCTGGTGTAGACATTGTGCAACAAAAAGTTCTTCAGCATAACCCTTACAACTACATCTCCCCTTAGCACATACAGAGTATGTCCATGTTAAAAGAATTCTGTTACAGTGAAGAGTTGTTGCTACCTCTAGCTAAAATTCCATCATACAAAGGCTGCTTATCCAATCTAAGTAAGACTTCCTCAAAGAGGGAAATAATAGATTCAAGCACATTTTTAACAGTCCCATCTATTTTAATTACAGGTCTTGAGTTCTTTCAACTATAAATACAGCTTTCACACTTTCCAAGAAAGCTTAAGTTCCCTGTCAAAGACTTCTAAAGTAGCTATGTATTCTGATAATTGCATGAAAACACCCACAGTACCATCCCGGGAAAATTTGTCTCGCTGGTCAGTGTAATTTTTTTAGTAATAGATTTTATCAAATGATTTTTATGCACCTCATGTGCCACCTTCTTTTGTCCTTGACACATTTTAACACCATCTGTGATCTATTACTGAACAGATAAACAGAAGAAGAACTCTGACTTACTACCCCTAGCGCAAAGTCCATGACACAAAGGCTGAATTTGACTTATGAACTTATACCAAGGCCTGTATTGCAAAGCCCAAATGAATGTTTGCTTCCACTAGGAAAACAACCCAAACATTGTCAAGGGGCTAGCTTTTGACTTAAGCTCTGAACTTATCATCAATAGAAAATTATTTGAAAAATCATTGTGATAATCATAATTTGGTAGAACACAAACAAACAGAATTTGACTTTTAAGGTCCTGAATACACAAAATTTCTATCACAAAATGTCGGTTCTCAACATTCACAAAGTATTTTTCATTGCGATTGACGAAGGGCTAACGCTCGAAACGTCAGCTTTTTTACCCTTTACAGTGGCTAATTTACGTTTTCAACTCAGTTGTTAACACTAAATTACCTGCATTTAGGACAGTTTTCCCGGCGGGAAAAAAAAACTCAAAGAAGCTTCTTGTATCTGTTTCTATATGTTACCTGAGGCATTTAGACGGTATTCCCAAAAAGTGACCTTTTAGCCATCAGTTCGTCAGTTACCCTTTAATGGCCACACTTTGTATCATGTAACCAATCACATATAAAGTGCACAAATTGATATTGAATCTCTTCTCTTGAATCAGTGCTTAATTTGGTGGGCAGATAAGTTATTACAATGAAAAATGGAAAATAAATTCATTTTGTATTCAGTCAGGTAACAACAGAAAAAATTATGGTATATGTTCTAAATTACCGTAATTTCCGGTCGTTAACCCGCGGGTAATCTGTTGATTTTGCATTAAACGCGCGCCACTGCGGGTAATAGGGAGGTGCGGGTTATGTGACAATTTTAAAATCTAGTGGTAGTTGAATTGAAAAAAATTATCACCAACATGCGTTTCCACCTCTCAAATGAATTTTATTGTATTAAGAGTGCCGCAAAGCGGCACGAAAACATGATGCCGACTCGAGTTTATTTCACGCATAATTAGTTGCGCGACGAACAAATTGCTATCGGCACGCGTGAAAACAAAACCTTGATGGTGACAAAAATAATCCAAAGATATCCGGCGCATCAGTAACAAATTTCCATTTAACACTAGCTTGAGCTAAAGAGAATTTTCCCGTTTTAAGGGACTTGTTAAGCCCAATAGAACCGGAGATATCGATTTTTTTCAGAAATCGCCGACAGTACTTTATAAGTCAAGTTCTAATACTCACCCAGCTTTTTTTCAACAAATCAATATGTCGCGGAACGATCGCTCGCACAAAATGTGACCACAAATTCGCATTCTGTCAATTATGAAACGTTGAGATTTGGGCATGGTCCGCTAGTGTTTTTACTGTATAATCTTATCAATAAAGTACATGCTAATATTGACACAGAATTGTGCACGCGTCTGAATTTCTTTGACCTTTAAACTCGACAAAGACGCTTTCAAGTTTTCGAAAGTTGGATCAGACAACTTTTAAAAGACTGAAGTGTATCACCTTAATGTCACGTTTTCGCCACCAAAAAGTTGAATAACATAACGTGCGGGTTATCCACCAGTGCGGGTAATCTGTTGACTTTTTCTTTCGCCGTATGCAATAATCGGCCGGTGCGGGTAATCGGCCGTGCGGGTAAACGACCGGAAATTACGGTAATTCGTCCATTTTTAGAATCACAGTAAAAATCACGAGGCTACTTAAATGATATATTGTCATCAAAATGCCCTCCATGCAAACTAAAGTCTGGTGATACCTTCTTCACCCTGTGAGTAAACAACAGCAGCGCTAATTCCGGCCAGGAAACCGTATGACCCTGGTGGAGTCTCAGTGTAGAATCCTCCACCATCCCCTCCATAAGGACCATAACATTTAGGATCACCATTTTCATCTTTCTTGTTGGTGTAAAAGGAGAGGCGGTCAATCATCCATCCAGAATTAACATCAACTTTGACGATCCTTTGATTTTTTTCCAAGTGAAATTCATGGTGTTCGGACAGATCAGAGTCACTTCCCATCATAATCTCTCGGTCACCATCATGATTAAAAAAAATCTTCAGCCCTCCCAGGACAGGCGTCCCATACCAGCGTCGAATCCAAAGTTTCATTCCCTTTATGAAGACGTCACTGCCAAGATCTTCAGCAGCCTCTTTGTTGTTGTGATGTGATGTTTCAGGATGTACGTAGCCACCAGTGGCAAAGGAACACCCCCAACTGACGGTAGGTTTGGCAAACGCCCGAGTGGTCGCCCATATTTCATCAGCTGAATCTTTCTCGGGGGAATCAGTTTTTAGCTTCCGAGCCTTTGAAATGCTTCCTCTGCTGGAGTCTGCAATAAGTTTATGTTCTGAGATTTCTTCCAGATAAGACTCTGATAAAGTTGGGAGTCGTACCAAGGATAACAATTCTGGAAAATGTCTTTTTCGGTTGTCGATATCATGCTCAACATACTTGAAAACAGCTTCCAACACGACCTTTTCCCTTTCCTCTTTGGACGGAATCAGGCTCTCGATAACCACGCAAATACCTTCATCAGCAAGAATCTCTTTCAGGAAACCAATTGGAAGCGACAAAAACTCTTCCATCCGAGTGACTTTGGTAAAATGCAGCAAAAGGTGCTTTTTAGCCTCCTTCATCAGCTGTTCCAGCGCAAACAAATCAGCAAGCTGCCAGATGCTAGGACAAGTTTTATCATTAATTGCACCTTTCAGAAAATCTCCGCACGATTCCTTGACAAACTCCACCTGCAAATAATTGGATACCTCGAGCAAAGTTTGCACATTGTCTTTGCTGATGTCAATTTTGCCCGAATATGCGAATTCGATCAAATCGCTGACAGCATTCTCGTCAAAGCCAAGAACTTCTATCTCTTTTTTCTCTCCATCGGCCCAGTTTTTCCCGAACAAGGCTTCAAAGTAAGGACTAAAAGAGGCCAGAACAACACGATGAACTGAAAGCCGTCGGTCTTCACTAATCTTTAAAGTGACATCAGAATATCTGCCATCTTTGTACATGGTCAAAAGCCCCTTCAGAAGATTACAGCCATGGCTTGGATCGTTTGCATGTAAGGTTTCCAACTCCGTCGAAAAATACCTTTCCAGAGAAGGTAAACCTCTTTTCATTGCGGCCATTTTGAAGATTTTCCGAAAAGAGAAAAGTTTAAATGTTCGGTTTCGCTAACGTGGTCTGCAAAGTCTTTAGATTTTAGTTGACAGCGGAAGTCGGGGTGACTAGTTACCAGATGTCACACTTAGGTGGAGTACATGGTCAAAAGTCCCTTCAGCAGTTTGGAACCATGGCTTGAATCATTTGCATTAAATTTCCCACATTAATATTCGTCGAAAGAGAGCTGACAAAAGAAGAAGTTCACAATCTCTTGGCAGTGGCCATGTAGACGATTTTTATGCCAAGGGAAATCCTGATCTTTTGGTTTAATCACGTTGCTTGCAACCAATCAAAAGCAATATATTTTACCTTCATTTTCGAAGCTGAGTATAGCTTTGTTTCTTTATTAATAAATCTGGAGAGGACCAAAATACCTCAGTTCGATTGATGGTCGTGGTAATTGGCACTATCAGTCCAGGGCCGGAATGAATCTGCTACAATCAAAACTAGAAAATTTTATATAGCTACCAGAGCTGATGTAGCTATGAGAACTGAATGTCATTATTTTTGTCTAGTTGCTTTGTAAAAATCATTACGCTATTCAGAACCGTCAAGTTTTTGTTTCGACGCGTGATTCCCGATTCAAACTTTAACGTAGCCAAGCACTGAGAGGACAAGCTCGAAAACCCGTCTTACTTACAGTTACTTACTTGCATACTGGGTGAAAATGTTTACATGTGCACAAACTGATCTGATTACTGAGAGAAATTTCTCTATTCGTGTGGAACATCAAGTAAAGCTTAGTTTGACAATATGTGCCGAAACTGAAAAATTCTGAAAATGAATTTGTTTTCCGTGTTTAATGCGCTAATTCCATATCAAGTTTCGATAACACTTTTTTTTTTTAAATTGCTGACTTATAACGTCTAAAACTGACAGTCGTGTGATGTCTCGAGCCATTTGCTGCTATATGTTTTAATTTATTTCTCCACATCTTTAAGTCAACGTGTATTCATAGTAATACTGAGAAAAGGAAAAAAGAAAACAGCAAAGCCAAATGAGTAACTAGTTGAGCCGAGCCATAATGAAAAGACAACAATTCATCACATGTATCTCTTGGTAATCCAGCGTTCATGAGAATATTCTTAATGCCAGAAGAGAACAAGTTATTTGTGTTCCCAGAAAGACTACTTGGGTTGTCGTGCTGTTCGTGAACTTTCTTTCCTCCAACTTTGAACATTGACAATGATTCCCTGTGTAGCTCCATCCTAACTATCATGACCTCAAGCTTATAACTTGTGTTGAATTTTATCAATTTTTTTGAGTACACCTTCGCCACTGACTTCCGCTCCTGATTTTATTGCAAAGAGTAGCGTTTGTCTGAGAAAAACAAGCACCTCTCTCTACTTTTTGGGTCACAATCCGACAGCTAAATGATTAAAAGAATCGTAAAGGAAAAAGGAAAAATACCAAATAAGACAAAATTCATAAAGGAGACCTTTCTTTAAAAATATAATCCCCTCCTAGCAAGTTAGCTTTGAATGGCCGAGGACGATTTGTACGCTTACTAAAGCCATCCTTGTCAGTTAACGCGTGTTCAATCTCTTGGAAACTGCGCATGACCAGTGAGATAACCGGCTTAACTAACTACCGGCGTAATGAACACGAAATGGAAGCAGAATATGCAAACACACCTATGTAAACATTGGACCACCCGGCCGGCAAGTGATGAACAACTACGTCACTCGCCGCTGAACAACGACGTCATCACTGATCTACAGGGACACTACCCACCCAGGAATTCGAAATAAGTCAAACTCACACTTTTATACATTTTCATCACCTTTCTGATTGATATTGTATTGATATTGCTTGGAGAAACTCGGTCTTGGTCACTCGTGGGAGTAAAAGGGTTAATGAATGATTCAGCAGTTTTACTGTTAGTAGGGGCAAATTAGATACAAGTCACTCTTAGGAAAGAGTCAAAGTGCTTCTCAGAAAATCTAACCATGCTGATTATAGCCAATCCAAGATGTCACCAATTCATACGTCAATACTTTCACCGACTAGTGCAACTGTCTGGCTTCGTTAACCGGCGAAAACATGCATAAGCATCTAATTTCTCATCACAATTATTACCCCTGAATCACACATTTAAGTCACGAGAACAAAGGAAATGATCACCGACTAAAGAAACTCTTGATCGGTAAACAAAATCTCCATGCCTGTACTGTACTGTGCATAAACCTCACATAAACCAATAAATAAGCAAATAAGCGCGTGCATTCTTAAAACACGTTGTTGTTTTTCAACAAATGAAAAAGAGGTACCATGGTCTTTAGCTCTTGAAAGAGCACGGTACCTCTTAACCTTTTATACCCTAATATCAGTTAAGGTATTCTCCATACTATTCCCCAAACATTTCCTAGGGTACTGACAAGGAGAATTTGTGTAACAATCAACAGCCTCTTTTGATGCTGATAATTTTCGTTAGTCTCATGACCTTACTGCATGATTCAGGGGTGATATTGTAAGGAGAAATTAGATGCTAGTCACTCTTAGGAGTTAAAGAGTTAATTAAACAAGCACACTGAACTATCTCTTTTATTGTATTTATTTATTGTATAAAACAAACAATGAGAGGGAACATTTAAGGAAAGTTTAAAAAAATTGTTTGATAACTTTTTTTCTGAGGAATCACTTTAAGACAAAGTCTTATGTTAACCATTATCCGTTTTTTCTAAACTAGATAATCTATGGTAATAATAATAATAATAATAATAATAATAATAATAATAATAATAATAATAATAATAATAACTTAACGTAAACATGCCTAGGCATACTTAAGTATACACTGCCACATAATAATAATAGGCTTTATTTAGAGAGGGTAACAAACACTTAACAGTAGCCCAAAGACACTGATGACTCTGTGGCCCTCAAACAATTACAAAATATAGATGCTACAACTAATAACAATAATATATACCATATTAAAAAGATAAAATATAAGAAATAATTCATATATACAAAATTACGGTCTAAGGCACATTGCAGCCTTTTGTTCAGCTAGAAAGGATTTAAAAACATGGTGCTTAAAACTTGCAAGTGAGCCATTATTTCTTATATTAGCATTCATACAATTCCTGTCCTTTATAGTCCTAATAGTGAAAGTATGACCTCCTTCTGATTTTCGTTTATCCTTAGGGCACACCAGACTTATATTTGAATGTCTAGTGGCTTGATTATGAATTTCTGAATTTCTAACTACCGGTAATAAATTATTTAAATAACTAGGCATAATATAGTTGTGTTATGGTGACAGGAGAGTTTGTTCTCCCTGTTGGCATTGCATCAGAACTCAAACAAAAAGCTGTGCTATGTAAGCTGGACATAAAATTTTCTGGATTCAGTTGTTCCAAACATGATTAGTACCATGCTGGATACATGGAATCAGAGACCTGGTGTAGACATTGTGCAACAAAAAGTTCTTCAGCATAACCATTACAACCACATCTCCCATTATCACTCACAGAGTATGTCCATTTTATAAGAATTCTGTTACAGTGAAGAGTTGTTGCTACCTCTAGCTAAAGTTCCATCACACAAAGGCTGCTTATCCAACTTAAGTAAGACTTCCCCAAAGTGGGAAATAATAGATTCAAGCACATTTTTAACTGTCCCATCTATTTTAACCTACAGGTCTTGAGTTCTTTCAACTATAAATACAGCTTTCACACTTTCCCAAGAAAGCTTAAGTTCCCTGTCAAAGATTTCTGAAGTAGCTATATATTCTGATAATTGCATGAAAACACCTACAGTCCCTGCCTGGGAAAATTTGTCTGGCCTCTCGGTTAATATTTTTAATAACAGATTTTATCAATTATTTTTATGCACCTCATGTGCCACTTTTCTTGTCCTTGACACATTTTGACACCATCTGTGATCTATTACTGAACAGTTAAACAAAAGAAAAACTTTGACTTGCAACCCCTAGCACAAGGTCCATCACACAAAGGCTGAACTTGACCTATAAACTTATAACAAGGCCTGCATCCCAAAGCCCAAATGAATGTTTGCTTCCACCAGAAAAACAATCCAAACATCATGAAGGGGCCAACTTTTGACTCAAGCTCTGAACCTATCATTGACAGAAAATTATTTGAAAAATCACTGTGATCATGATAATTTTATAGAACACAAATTTGACTTTTAAGGTCCTGAATATACAAAATTTGTAACACAAAATGTTGGTTCTCAACATTTACAAAGTATTTTTAAGAAAAAGTTCTGTGATGAATGCCCTCCAATAGATAACTGGCAAAAATAGTTTTGTATTTCTGGCCATAAATTTAAACTAGTTTCAGTGGATCCATTGGTTACATTGTCCTTAAAAAGTCCTTCGCAAGTACCACATACTCAATCAACACATTAAGTATTTCTACCTAGAAAAAAGAAATAACAAAAACACGTAATTAATACTTAATGCATTTCTAAAAGTTCTGGTGCAGCAGCTGAGAGGTAAAGCATATGAAGTGAGCTTAGGTGTTTGACAATTTTTAATCATGAAGGGTCTGGCAACCACTCCCCCTTTCACTCCTCAGATCTAAATTTCAATTCTCCACACTCTCTGCCCTACATTTCAAAACATTTTCACTCAGAGAATTTAGTGTCAAATCAGAGGGTGTCTGCTACTCAACAAGTTTCTTTCTTCTCAACAACCTTTTGCCTGAAACGTCATTGGAACTGTTAGGAGAAATTCAAATTTGGTCATCACTGGGAGTGAAAGGGTTAAGTACAATAGAACAATCAGTGATATGACTAAATACAAGCTATACAGGCATGATAAGTCACTTCAGGTGATTCCTTAGAATTGCATTGCCCATCAAGCCAGTTATTTGATGCAAATTATGACCTTGACATAGATGATTTGAGAAATCTTTCAAGTCAATGTTGTTTAAAATCGTGATTTTTCCACAAATTATATATCAAAATTGTTCTCTATCATTCCATACTTTAAAAACCCTTGCTTCCAACTTCTGCAAAATGAACTATGCCCTCTTAATAAAACAAGCATGGCAAACTATCTTTTTTATTGTAAATTTTCAAGCCAATGGTAAAGAACATTTAAGGAGAGTATAAATAAATTGTTTGATAACTTATTTTTTGTGAGATCACTTTAACCCTGGTGGAAGCAAACATTTCATACTTTAAAAACCCTTGCTTCCAACTTCTGCAGAATGAACTATGCCCTCATAATAAAACAAGCACGGCAAACTATCATTTTTATTGTAAATTTTCAAGTCAGTGGTAAAGAACATTTAAGGAGAGTATAAAACAATTGTTCGCTAACTTTTTAACTTGTGAATTGCACGCACGCGCAAGAGTGAGTTGTAGATATGATGTGGAGAATAGCACTCGCTCACTTGCTTGATTGGTCGATTCCTGTAAACTTTTTTTTGATTTTAGGCTTTTTAGTTCATTTGATAGTTTTTGGTGAGTAATAAACAAACAAAATGGCAACCTTTGTTGCTAAGAATAGTGGTGCGGTGAAAAAGAAGTCAGTGATAATCTTAAAAGAGTTTATTTTTTTCGTTTTAGTTTCAACAAGCAGCGCCAGCGACTGGAAGGGGTGCAAGGATTTGCACTGAATTAAGAGAACAACCTTCGTTTTTCATAAAATTGCAATTTACAATTCTTGAACTTGAAAACAATCTGAAGATTCATTAAAAATATCACTTACTCCAGGTGTTCAAAAGCTTTTTCTGTTATGGCGTGAAATTGGGGACAAAATCGATCATTACATTTCATATCATGTGTTTTTCTGTGTGAAGCAACAAAAGGTGCCAGTGACTGATGAAATTACAGGTTAACACGAAAATCAAATAACACATAAAAAAAACTTGTTCCCGTTTGTCCCATATGATAAAGAGGGAATCATTAACGTTTTCATTAAGACAATATTGCCTTGACTTTCCAATATTTACAATCATTTTGATAGACAGTAAATTTCACTTTTCACCCACATTTACTTCCAACATTTTCTTGAACCAGAAACAAAAATGATGTATGTTTAAAACACATGACATCATCCACCCTTGTCAAATGTAATAGCATGATCATTTCAGTTGTAATGCCTTCTTATCCCAACATTACTTTGTTTCTTTGCTACATTAGTGAACACTGGACTACTGCTCATACTTTAAATAAGACAATCAATCACAAAATTCCTTTAACCAGATAACATTGAACATAATCCAAAAAATCATGTAAGTCATCTGCCAATTCATGAGTTTGCTCACAGAGCACTTTGATTTTTCTGAGGAATCACTGTGAGACAAAGACATTATCTTTTTTTCTAAACTAGTTACTATAAATGGTAACTGGAGAGTTTGTTCTCCCTGTTGGCATTGCATCAGAACACAAACAAAAAGCTGTGGTATGCAAGCTGGACATAAAATTTTCTGGATTAGGTTATTCCAAACATGATCAGTATAGGCCAGAGTTAAGCTGTTATGGTAACATAACTAAATGTATTGTAGGCAGTGAACCCAGGATAAAAATTCACCAGATTAGAAAAAAAACCTGGGTCACATTCATTATTCCCAAGTACCTTTGGAGATTTCAATAACAGGTGAGATCAGTCCCAAACAAAATTCTGCTTGCTATTTCAAGGCACTGTCAAACAGTCTGGTAATGAAAATTAAGGGTCTGCCAGTTATTGTTAAGATATTTAAGCACCAAATTCTTCTGCCTTATCAAACTGTTCCACTGTAACATCCTCCAAATTTTTATTTTTGACCACATTTACTTTTTGGCTAAAGATGTTTTCTTTCTCCCTTCACACTGATTGGCAGTTTCCACAATGACACCTTGAAATAAAATCAGTAGCAATTTTTTTCACGATGTTGAATAGAAGAATAGAGAGCACAACTTGTATGATTGGTTTCACCAAAAGGAACAGTTATGAACTCTGTAACTGTCACAAACGTGAGAGATAACTCAAACTTTAGACAACAAACAAGGTGCAAAGACCACAATTAAACAATAAGTTAATATTAAGAGGATGTTCAATTCTACATATGCCGATGCTATTTTCTGCTGCATCGTGTTTTAAAGTAAAAGCCGAGAAATCTTAACTCGTTCGCCAAATTCAACACAGGAGAACTTAAAACCGATTCAATCGCGTGGAAACGTGTACAATCCATCCAATTCACCTCAAAAAGCGTCTATGTTTATCTTTCAGTCAGTGAAACCTTAGCTTCGGAAAGTGCGTGCGTGTAGCATAAAAACTCTTCGCTCCCATGGTATTCAAGAGTCTGCACAATTGGTTTTCTCTACTTGATCGCTTCTATATTTAATAAGCGAGTGATTTTCAGATACTTTATTTACAAGCGTAAATGCACTCACCATTCTCGCTTTCTTGATCGAGGCGGCCGCGGCGCACGGCCAATGATCCTCTTCTGACTCTCGCGCTCTCTTCTAGGTTCGTCCTGAGAATGGAAATCGCGACAGCCTGATTTTACTAACAAGTTCATAAACCCTTTCATTATGTTCACCTTCCATCGAGGCCTTAAAATCCAAATACTCAGACCCCGGAATCGAACTGCTTTCAAACGAGTTACTATCCGCCATATTTAATTTGCTAAAGAACACACGTGTGACGTATAGGGTCACATGATCAAAATCGAAGCGATTGCGGCTAAGCTGGATTTTGGGACAGTTTTCCCGCCGGAAAAAAAAAACTCAAAGAAGCTTCTTGTATCTGTTTCTATGTGATACCTGAAGCATTTAGACGGTATTCCCAAAAAGTGACCTTTTAGCCGTCAGTTACCCTTTAATGGCCACACTTAGTATCATGTAACCAATCACATATAAAGTACACAAATTGATATTGGATCAACTCTCTAGAAGCAGTGCTTACTTTAATGGACAGAAAAGTTATCATGATGAAAAATGGAAAATAAATTCATTTTGTATTCAAAGTCAGGTAACAACAGGAAAAATCATGGCAAATGTTTAAATTAAATTGTTTATTTTTAGAATCACAGTAAAAAACACGAGGCTACTTTAATGATATGTTGTTATTAGTTTTTAAATATGTGTAATTTTTCTTCAGATAATAGTTGTTGTGCATTACCCATTTGGCTCTGGGTCACCAGGAAGTACATATGTCCTCCAAGCAAACTGAAGTCTCTTGATACCGTCACCCCGTGAGTCAGTAGCACTAATTCCGGCCAGGAAACCGTACGACCATGGTGGAGTCTCAGTGTGCAATCTTCCACCATTCCCTCCATAAGGACCATAACATTTAGGGTCACCATTTTCATCTTTCTTGTTGGTGTAAAAGGAGAGGCGGTCAATCATATATCCAGACTTAACATCAACTTTCACGATCCTTTCATTTTTTTCCAAGTGAAATTCATGGTGTTCGAACTGATCAGAGTCACTTCCCATCATAATCTCTTGGTCACCATCATGATTATAAAAAATCTTCAGCCCTCCCAGGATAGGCGTCCCATTCTCATGCCAGCGTCGAATCCAAAGTTTCATTCCCTTTATGAAGACGTCACTGCCAAGATCTTCAGCAGCCTCTTTGTTGTTGTGACGAGGTGTTTCAGGACGTACGGTGCCACCACAAGCAAAGGAACGCCCCCAACTGACAGCAGGTTTGGCAAACGCCCGAGTGGTCGCCCACATTTCATCGGCTGAATCTTTCTCGGGGGAATCAATTTTCAACTTCCGAGCCTTTGAAATGATTCCTCTGCTGGAGTCTGTAATAAGTTTGTGTTCCGAGATTTCTTCCAGATAAGACTCTGATAAAGTTGGGAGTCGTACCAAGAATAACAATTCGGTAAAATGCCTTTTTCGGTTGTCGATATCATGCTCAACATACTTCAAAACAGCCTCCAGCACGACCTTTTCCCTTTCCTCTTGGGACGGAATCAGGCTCTCGATAACCACACAGATACCTTCTTCAGCAAGAACCTCTTTCAGGGAACCAATTGGAAGCGACAAAAACTCTTCCATCCGAGTGACTTCAGTAAAATGCAGCAAAAAGTGCTTTTTAGCCTCCTTCATTAGCTCTTCCAGCGCAAACAAATCAGCAAGCTGCCAGATACTAGGACAAGTTTTATCATTAATTGTACCTTTCAGAAAATCTCCGCACGATTTCTTGACAAACTCCACCTGCAAATAATTGGATGCCTCGAGCAAAGTTTGCACATTGTCTTTGCTGATGTCAATTTCGCCCGAATATGCGAATTCGATCAATTCGCTGACAGCATTCTCGTCAAAGCCAAGAACTTCTATCTCTTTTTTTTCTCCATCGTCCCAGTTTTTCCCGAACAAGGCTTCAAAGTAAGGACTAAAAGAGGCCAGAACAACACGATGAACTGAAAGCCGTCGGTCTTCACTTATCTTCAAAGTGACATCAGAATATCTGCCATTTTTGTACATGGTCAGAAGATTACAGCCGTGGCTTGGATCGTTTGCATGTAAAGTTTCCATATTTGTCGAAAAATACCTTTCCAGAGAAGGTAAACCTCTTTCCATTGCGGCCATTTTGAAGATTTTCCGAGCAGGGAAAAGTATAGATGTTCGGTGTCGCTAACGTAGTCTGCAAAGTCTTTAGATTTCAGTCGAAAGCGGAAGTCGGGGTGACTAGTTACCAGATCTCACACTCAGGTGGAATACATTCCGCTCGGGTGAAATACATGGTCAAAAGTCCCTTCAGCAGTTTGGAACCATGGCTTCATTTGCATTAAATTTCCCACATTAATATTCGTCGAAAGAGAGCTGACAAAAGAAGAAGTTCACAATCTCTTGGCAGTGGCCATGTAGACGATTTTTATGCCAAGGGAAATCCTGATCTTTCGGTTTAATCACGTTGCTTGCAACCAATCAAAAGCAATATACTTTACCTTCATTTTCGAAGCTGAGTATTACTTTGTTTCTTTATTAATACATCTGGAGAGGACCAAAATACGTCAGTTCGATTGGTGGTCATGGTAATTGGCACTATCAGTCCAGAGCCGGAATGAATCTGCCACAATCAAAACTAGAAAATTTTATATAGCTACCAGAGCTGATGTAGCTATGAGAACTGAATGTCATTATTTTTGTCTAGTTGCTTTGTAAAAATCATTACGCTATTCAGAACCGTCAAGTTTTTGTTTCGACGCGTGATTCCCGATTCAAACTTCAACGTAGCCAAGCTCTGAGAGGACAAACACGAAAACCCGTCTTACTTACAGTTACTTACTTGCATACCGGGTGAAAATGTTTACATGTACACAAACTGATCTGATTACTGAGAGAAATTTCTCTATTCGTGTGGAACATCAAGTAAAGCTTAGTTTGAAAATATGTGCCGAAACTGAAAAATGAATTTGTTTTCCGTGTTTAATGCGCTAATTCCATATCAAGTTTCGATAACACTTTTTTTTTTAAAATTGCTGACTTATAACGTCTAAAACTGACAGTCGTGTGATGTCTCGAGCCATTTGCTGCTACATGTTTTTTAATTTATTTCTCCACATCTTTAAATCAACGTGTATTCATAGTAATACTGAGAAAAGGAAAAAAGAAAACAGCAAAGCCAAATGAGTAACTAGTTGAGTCGAGCCATGATGAAAAGTATACCTTCGCCACTGATTTCCGCTCCTGATGTTATTGCAAAGAGTAGCGTTTGTCTGAGAAAAACAAGCATCTCTCTCTACTTTTTGAGCCACAATCCGACAGCTAAATGATTAAAAGAATCGTAAAGGAAAAAGGAAAAATACCAAATAAGACAAAATTCATAAAGAAGACCTTTCTTTAAAAATACAATCCCTCCTAGCAAGTTAGCTTTGAATGGTCGAGGACGATTTGGACGCTTACTAAAGCCATCCTTGTCAGTTAACGCAAGGTCAATCTCTTGGAAACTACGCATGACCAGTGAGATAACCGGCTTAACTAACTACCGGCGTAATAAACACGAAATGGAAGCAGAATATGCAAACACACCTATGTAAACATTGGACCACCCGGCCGGCAAGTGATGAACAACTACGTCACTCGCCGCTGAACAACGACGTCATCACTGATCTACAGGGACACTACCCACCCAGGAATTCGAATGAAATAAGTCAAACTCACACTTTTATACATTTTCATCACCTGTCTGATTGATATTGTATTGATATTGTAAAGAGAAATTCTGTCTTGGTCAGTCATGGGAGTTAAAGAGTTAATGAATGATTCAGCAGTTTTACTGTTAGTAAGGGCAAATTAGATACAAGTCACTCTTAGGAAAGAGTCAAAGTGCTTCTCAGAAAATCTAACCATGCTGATTATAGCCATTCCAAGATGTCACCAATTCATACGTCAATACTTTTACCGACTAGTGCAACCGTCTGGCTTCGTTAACCGGCGAAAACATGCATAAGCATCTAATTTCTCATCACAATTATTACCCCTGAATCACACATTTAAGTCACGAGAACAAAGGAAATGATCACCGACTAAAGAAACTCTTGATCGGTAAACAAATTCTCCATGCCTGTACTGTACTGTGCATAAACCTCACATAAACCAATAAATAAGCAAATAAGCGCGTGCATTCTTAAAACACGTTGTTGTTTTTCAACAAATGAAAAAGAGGTACCATGGTCTTTAGCCCTTGAAAGAGCACGGTACCTCTTAACCTTTTATACCCTAATATCAGTTAAGGTATTTCCCATACTGTTCCCTAAACATTTCCTAAGGTACTGACAAGGAGAATTTGTGTAACAATCAACAGCCTCTTTTGATGCTGATAATTTTCGTTAGTCTCATGACCTTACTGCATGATTCAGGGGTGATATTGTAAGGAGAAATTAGATGCTAGTCACTCTTAGGAGTTAAAGAGTTAATTAAACAAGCACACTGAACTATCTCTTTTATTGTATTTTTCAAAACAAACAATGAGAGGGAACATTTAAGGAAAGTTTAAAAAAATTGTTTAATAACTTTTTTTTTCTGAGGAATCACTTTAAGACAAAGTCTTATGTTAACCATTATCCGTTTTTTCTAAACTAGATAATCTATGGTAATAATAATAATAATAATAATAATAATAATAGGCTTTATTTAGAGAGGGTAACAAACACTTAACAGTAGCCCAAAGACACTGATGACTCTGTGGCCCTCAAACAATTACAAAATATAGATGCTACAACTAATAACAATAATATATACCATATTAAAAAGATAAAATATAAGAAATAATTCATATATACAAAATTAAGGTCTAAGGCACATTGCAGCCTTTTGTTCAGCTAGAAAGGATTTTAAAACATGGTGCTTAAAACTTGCAAGTGAGCCATTATTTCTTATATTAGCATTCATACAATTCCTGTCCTTTATAGTCCTAATAGTGAAAGTATGACCTCCTTCTGATCTTCGTTTATACTTAGGGCACATCAGACTTATATTTGAAAGTCTAGTGGCTTGATTATGAATTTCTGAATTTCTAACTAATAAATTATTTAAATAACTAGGCATAATATAGTTGTGTTATGGTGACAGGAGAGTTTGTTCTCCCTGTTGGCATTGCATCAGAACTCAAACAAAAAGCTGTGCTATGTAAGCTGGACATAAAAATTTTCTGGATTCAGTTGTTCCAAACATGATTAGTACCATGCTGGATACATGGAATCAGAGACCAGGTGTGGACATTGTGCAACAAAAAGTTCTTCAGCATAACCATTACAACCACATCTCCCATTATCACTCACAGAGTATGTCCATTTTATAAGAATTCTGTTACAGTGAAGAGTTGTTGCTACCTCTAGCTAAAGTTCCATCACACAAAGGCTGCTTATCCCACTTAAGTAAGACTTCCCCAAAGTGGGAAATAATAGATTCAAGCACATTTTTAACTGTCCCATCTACTTTAACCTACAGGTCTTGAGTTCTTTCAACTATAAATACAGCTTTCACACTTTCCCAAGAAAGCTTAAGTTCCCTGTCAAAGATTTCTGAAGTAGCTATATATTCTGATAATTGCATGAAAACACCTACAGTCCCTGCCTGGGAAAATTTGTCTGGCCTCTCGGTTAATATTTTTAATAACAGATTTTATCAATTATTTTTATGCACCTCATGTGCCACTTTTCTTGTCCTTGACACATTTTGACACCATCTGTGATCTATTACTGAACAGTTAAACAAAAGAAAAACTTTGACTTGCAACCCCTAGCACAAGGTCCATCACACAAAGGCTGAACTTGACTTATGAACTTATAACAAGGACTGCACCCCAAAGCCCAAATGAATGTTTGCTTCCACCAGAAAAACAATCCAAACATCATGAGGGGCCAACTTTTGACTCAAGCTCTGAACCTATCATTGACAGAAAATTATTTGAAAAATCACTGTGATCATGATAATTTTATAGAACACAAATTTGACTTTTAAGGTCCTGAATATACAAAATTTGTAACACAAAATGTTGGTTCTCAACATTTACAAAGTATTTTTAAGAAAAAGTTCTGTGATGACTGCCCTCCAATAGATAACTGGCAAAAATAGTTTTGTATTTCTGGCCATATATTTAAACTAGTTTTAGTGGATCCATTGGTTACATTGTCCTTAAAAAGTCCTTCGCAAGTACCACATACTCAAACAACACATTAAGTCTTTCTTCCTGGAAAAAAGAAATAACAAAAACACATAATTAATACTTAATGCATTTCTAAAAGTTCTGGTGCAGCAGCTGAGAGGTAAAGCATATGAAGTGAGCTTAGGTGTTTGACAATTTTTAATCATGAAGGGTCTGGTAACCATTCCCCTTTCACTCCTCAGATCTAAATTTCAATTCTCCACACTGCCCTACATTTCAAAACATATTTTGACTCAGAGAATTTAGTGTCAAATCAGAGGGTGTCTGCTAATTGACATGTTTCTTTCTTCTCAACAACCTTTTGCCTGAAACTTGATTGGAACTGTTAGGAGAAATTCAAATTTGGTCATCACTGGGAGTGAAAGGGTTAAGTACAAGAGAACAATCAGTGATATGACTAAATACAAGCTATACAGGCGTGACAAGTCATTTCAGGTGATTCCTTAGAATTGCATTGCCCATCAAGCCAGTTATTTGATGCAAATTATGACCTTGACATAGATGATTTGAGAAATCTTTCAAGTCAATGTTGTTTAAAATCGTGATTTTTCCACAAATTATATATCAAAATTGTTCTCTATCATTCCATACTTTAAAAACCCTTGCTTCCAACTTCTGCAAAATGAACTATGCCCTCTTAATAAAACAAGCATGGCAAACTATCTTTTTTATTGTAAATTTTCAAGCCAATGGTAAAGAACATTTAAGGAGAGTATAAATAAATTGTTTGATAACTTATTTTTTGTGAGATCACTTTAACCCTGGTGGAAGCAAACATTTCATACTTTAAAAACCCTTGCTTCCAACTTCTGCAGAATGAACTATGCCCTCATAATAAAACAAGCACGGCAAACTATCATTTTTATTGTAAATTTTCAAGTCAGTGGTAAAGAACATTTAAGGAGAGTATAAAACAATTGTTCGCTAACTTTTTAACTTGTGAATTGCACGCACGCGCAAGAGTGAGTTGTAGATATGATGTGGAGAATAGCACTCGCTCACTTGCTTGATTGGTCGATTCCTGTAAACTTTTTTTTGATTTTAGGCTTTTTAGTTCATTTGATAGTTTTTGGTGAGTAATAAACAAACAAAATGGCAACCTTTGTTGCTAAGAATAGTGGTGCGGTGAAAAAGAAGTCAGTGATAATCTTAAAAGAGTTTATTTTTTTCGTTTTAGTTTCAACAAGCAGCGCCAGCGACTGGAAGGGGTGCAAGGATTTGCACTGAATTAAGAGAACAACCTTCGTTTTTCATAAAATTGCAATTTACAATTCTTGAACTTGAAAACAATCTGAAGATTCATTAAAAATATCACTTACTCCAGGTGTTCAAAAGCTTTTTCTGTTATGGCGTGAAATTGGGGACAAAATCGATCATTACATTTCATATCATGTGTTTTTCTGTGTGAAGCATATGTAATGATTCCCTCTTTATCATATGTCCCATATGATAAAGAGGGAATCATTAACGTTTTCATTAAGACAATATTGCCTTGACTTTCCAATATTTACAATGATAGACAGTAAATTTCACTTTTCACCCACATTTACTTCCAACATTTTCTTGAACCAGAAACAAAAATGATGTATGTTTAAAACACATGACATCATCCACCCTTGTCAAATGTAATAGCATGATCATTTCAGTTGTAATGCCTTCTTATCCCAACATTACTTTGTTTCTTTGCTACATTAGTGAACGCTGAACTACTGTTCGTACTTTAAATAAGACAATCAATCACAAAATTCCTTTAACCAGATAACATTGAACATAATCCAAAAAATCATGTAAGTCATCTGCCAATTCATGAGTTTGCTCACAGAGCACTTTGATTTTTCTGAGGAATCACTTTGAGACAAAGACATTATCCTTTTTTTCTAAACTAGTTACTATAAATGGTAACTGGTCTGGAGAGTTTGTTCTCCCTGTTGGCATTGCATCAGAACACAAACAAAAAGCTGTGGTATGCAAGCTGGACATAAAATTTTCTGGATTAGGTTGTTCCAAACATGATCAGTATAGGCCAGAGTTAAGCTGTTATGGTAACATAACTATAGGTATTGTAGGCAGTGAACCCAAGATAAAAATTTACCAGATTAGAAAAAAAACCTGGGTCACATTCATTATTCCCAAGTACCTTTGGAGATTTCAATAACAGGTGAGATCAGTCCCAAACAAAATTCTGCTTGCTATTTCAAGGCACTGTCAAACAGTCTGGTAATGAAAATTAAGGGTCTGCCAGTTATTGTTAAGACATTTATGCACCAAATTCTTCTGCCTTATCAAACTGTTCCACTGTAACATCCTCCAAATTTTTATTTTTGACCACATTTACTTTTTGGCTAAAAATGTTTTCTTTCTCCCTTCACACTGATTGGTAGTTTCCACAATGACACCTTGAAATAAAATCAGTAGCAATTTTTTTCACGATGTTGAATAGAAGAATAGAGAGCACAACTTGTATGATTGGTTTCACCAAAAGGAACAGTTATGAACTCTGTAACTGTCACAAACGTGAGAGATAACTCAAACTTTAGACAACAAACAAGGTGCAAAGACCACAATTAAACAATAAGTTAATACTAAGAGGATGTTCAATTCTACATATGCCGATGCTATTTTCTGCTGCATCGTGTTTTAAAGTAAAAGCCGAGAAATCTTAACTCGTTCGCCAAATTCAACACAGGAGAACTTAAAACCGATTCAATCGCGTGGAAACGTGTACAATCCATCCAATTCACCTCAAAAAGCGTGTATGTTTATCTTTCAGTCAGTGAAACCTTAGCTTCAGAAAGTGCGTGCGTGTAGCATAAAAACTCTTCGCTCCCATGGTATTCAAGAGTCTGCACAATTGGTTTTCTTTACTTTACTTTACTCCTATATTTAATAAGCGAGTGATTTTCAGATACTTTATTTACAAGCGTAAATGCACTCACCATTCTCGCTTTCTTGATCGAGGCGGCCGCGGCGCACGGCCAATGATCCTCTTCTGACTCTCGCGCTCTCTTCTAGGCTCGTCCTGAGAATGGAAATCGCGACAGCCTGATTTTACTAACAAGTTCATAAACCCTTTCATTATGTTCACCTTCCATCGAGGCCTTAAAATCCAAATACTCAGACCCCGGAATCGAACTGCTTTCAAACGAGTTACTATCCGCCATATTTAATTTGCTAAAGAACACACGTGTGACGTATAGGGTCACATGATCAAAATCGAAGCGATTGCGGCTAAGCTGGATTTTGGGACAGTTTTCCCGCCGGAAAAAAAAAACTCAAAGAAGCTTCTTGTATCTGTTTCTATGTGATACCTGAAGCATTTAGACGGTATTCCCAAAAAGTGACCTTTTAGCCGTCAGTTACCCTTTAATGGCCACACTTTGTATCATGTAACCAATCACATATAAAGTACACATGATATGTTGTCATTAGTTTTTAAATATGTGTAATTTTTCTTCAGATAATACTTGTTGTACATTACCCATTTGGCTCTGGGTCATCTGTCCTCCAAGCAAACTGAAGTCTGTCGATACCTTCACCCCGTGAGTCAGTAGCACTAATTCCGGCCAGGAAACCGTACGACCATGGTGGAGTCTCAGTGTGCAATCTTCCACCATTCCCTCCATAAGGACCATAACATTTAGGGTCACCATTTTCATCTTTCTTGTTGGTGTAAAAGGAGAGGCGGTCAATCATATATCCAGACTTAACATCAACTTTCACGATCCTTTCATTTTTTTCCAAGTGAAATTCATGGTGTTCGAACTGATCAGAGTCACTTCCCATCATAATCTCTTGGTCACCATCATGATTATAAAAAATCTTCAGCCCTCCCAGGATAGGCGTCCCATTCTCATGCCAGCGTCGAATCCAAAGTTTCATTCCCTTTATGAAGACGTCACTGCCAAGATCTTCAGCAGCCTCTTTGTTGTTGTGATGAGCATAAGGAAAGGAAGCAAAGGAACGCCCCCAACTGACAGCAGGTTTGGCAAACGCCCGAGTGGTCGCCCACATTTCATCGGCTGAATCTTTCTCGGGGGAATCAATTTTCAACTTCCGAGCCTTTGAAATGATTCCTCTGCTGGAGTCTGTAATAAGTTTGTGTTCCAAGATTTCTTCCAGATAAGACTCTGATAAAGTTGGGAGTCGTACCAAGAATAACAATTCGGTAAAATGCCTTTTTCGGTTGTCGATGTCATGCTCAACATACTTCAAAACGGCCTCCAGCACGACCTTTTCCCTTTCCTCTTGGGACGGAATCAGGCTCTCGATAACCACACAGATACGTTCTTCAGCAAGAACCTCTTTCAGGGAACCAATTGGAAGCGACAAAAACTCTTCCATACGAGTGACTTCAGTAAAATGCAGCAAAAAGTGCTTTTTAGCCTCCTTCATTAGCTCTTCCAGCGCAAACAAATCAGCAAGCTGCCAGATACTAGGACAAGTTTTATCATTAATTGTACCTTTCAGAAAATCTCCGCACGATTTCTTGACAAACTCCACCTGCAAATAATTGGATGCCTCGAGCAAAGTTTGCACATTGTCTTTGCTGATGTCAATTTCGCCCGAATATGCGAATTCGATCAATTCGCTGACAGCATTCTCGTCAAAGCCAAGAACTTCTATCTCTTTTTTTTCTCCATCGTCCCAGTTTTTCCCGAACAAGGCTTCAAAGTAAGGACTAAAAGAGGCCAGAACAACACGATGAACTGAAAGCCGTCGGTCTTCACTTATCTTCAAAGTGACATCAGAATATCTGCCATTTTTGTACATGGTCAGAAGATTACAGCCGTGGCTTGGATCGTTTGCATGTAAAGTTTCCATATTTGTCGAAAAATACCTTTCCAGAGAAGGTAAACCTCTTTCCATTGCGGCCATTTTGAAGATTTTCCGAGCAGGGAAAAGTATAGATGTTCGGTGTCGCTAACGTAGTCTGCAAAGTCTTTAGATTTCAGTCGAAAGCGGAAGTCGGGGTGACTAGTTACCAGATCTCACACTCAGGTGGAATACATTCCGCTCGGGTGAAATACATGGTCAAAAGTCCCTTCAGCAGTTTGGAACCATGGCTTCATTTGCATTAAATTTCCCACATTAATATTCGTCGAAAGAGAGCTGACAAAAGAAGAAGTTCACAATCTCTTGGCAGTGGCCATGTAGACGATTTTTATGCCAAGGGAAATCCTGATCTTTCGGTTTAATCACGTTGCTTGCAACCAATCAAAAGCAATATACTTTACCTTCATTTTCGAAGCTGAGTATTACTTTGTTTCTTTATTAATACATCTGGAGAGGACCAAAATACGTCAGTTCGATTGGTGGTCATGGTAATTGGCACTATCAGTCCAGAGCCGGAATGAATCTGCCACAATCAAAACTAGAAAATTTTATATAGCTACCAGAGCTGATGTAGCTATGAGAACTTAAGGTCATTTTTTTTTGTCTAGTTGCTTTGTAAAAATCATTACGCTATTCAGAACCGTCAAGTTTTTGTTTCGACGCGTGATTCCCGATTCAAACTTCAACGTAGCCAAGCGCTGAGAGGACAAACACGAAAACCCGTCTTACTTACAGTTACTTACTTGCATACCGGGTGAAAATGTTTACATGTGCACAAACTGATCTGATTACTGAGAGAAATTTCTCTATTCGTGTGGAACATCAAGTAAAGCTTAGTTTGAAAATATGTGCCGAAACTGAAAAATTCTGAAAATGAATTTGTTTTCCGTGTTTAATGCGCTAATTCCATATCAAGTTTCGATAACACTTTTTTTTTTAAATTGCTGACTTATAACGTCTAAAACTGACAGTCGTGTGATGTCTCGAGCCATTTGCTGCTACATGTTTTTTAATTTATTTCTCCACATCTTTAAATCAACGTGTATTCATAGTAATACTGAGAAAAGGAAAAAAGAAAACAGCAAAGCCAAATGAGTAACTAGTTGAGTCGAGCCATGATGAAAAGTATACCTTCGCCACTGATTTCCGCTCCTGATGTTATTGCAAAGAGAAGCGTTTGTCTGAGAAAAACAAGCATCTCTCTCTACTTTTTGAGCCACAATCCGACAGCTAAATGATTAAAAGAATCGTAAAGGAAAAAGGAAAAATACCAAATAAGACAAAATTCATAAAGAAGACCTTTCTTTAAAAATACAATCCCTCCTAGCAAGTTAGCTTTGAATGGTCGAGGACGATTTGGACGCTTACTAAAGCCATCCTTGTCAGTTAACGCAAGTTCAATCTATTGGAAACTACGCATGACCAGTGAGATAACCGGCTTAACTAACTACCGGCGTAATAAACACGAAATGGAAGCAGAATATGCAAACACACCTATGTAAACATTGGACCACCCGGCCGGCAAGTGATGAACAACTACGTCACTCGCCGCTGAACAACGACGTCATCACTGATCTACAGGGACACTACCCACCCAGGAAATTCGAATGAAATAAAGTCAAACTCACACTTTTATACATTCTCATCACCTGTCTGATTGATATTGTATTGATATTGTAAAGAGAAATTCTGTCTTGGTCACTCGTGGGAGTTAAAGAGTTAATGAATGATTCAGCAGTTTTACTGTTAGTAAGGGCAAATTAGATACAAGTCACTCTTAGGAAAGAGTCAAAGTGCTTCTCAAAAAATCTAACCATGCTGATTATAGCCATTCCAAGATGTCGCCAATTCATACGTCAATACTTTTACCGACTAGCGCAACCGTCTGTCTTCGTTAGCCGGCGAAAACATGCATCAGCATCTAATTTCTCATCACAATTATTACCCCTGAATCACACATTAGAGTCGCGAGAATAAGGGAATGATCATCAACCAAAGAAGTTATTGATTATTAAACAAATTCTCCTTGCCAGCACTTTAGGAAATGTATAGAAAATAGTATAGAGATTATGCTTACTGATGTTAAAGTGGAAAGGGTTAAGAAATTATAAGAAGATTATTTGGGTCGCAAACCATCCAGATTTAAAGCAATAACAACAAAATATATCCTGTTGACGAGAATACCCTCAAAATAGTCGAAGAATGAGCAAAATAAATTCAATAGGAAAGAAAGTATATCATCTTTTTCTTCTCAGAAAAAGTTGCAGAGATTATAAACGTTACAAGTGCGAGGATGCAGAATATAACATCCGAGGTGGACAAGAAGGATTGTCAAACTCTGGTGGATTAAATAAAATTCAAAATTCACCTTCGATGTCTTTTAAAAATTACGAATTATGTCGTAAAAGTACAGTTAAATAACTGGTCGTGACTTCTGAACTGAAACTGACCAAAAATGATCGTTTGGCTAGCCTATGCGAGGATATCCACAGTCAGTGGAAAGGAGCAGCAGCGCGGAAACTACGCTAGTCGGGGAAGAGAGGGGAAAGCAGAATGAAACGAGGAAATCGTTTCACAGTCGCTTCTCTGAAAACTGCTATAGTCTTTGGCGCTACCACGCTTTTCACTCATCGCCATGCTGAGAGCCTGAAACAACTTACAGTCTGACTTGTATAGGATCATCATGACTAGCGCGCGCGCTCTCTCTCTTTTCCAGTTTTTTTTTTAAGACTTTCATTCGATAAAACTCTTTTCCAAGATACTAAAATGTTCTCGCAAAGAAAAAAAACTAATTATAGAGGGATAGAGTAAGATGCTTTTGCCATCCCTGTTCTGAAGAAAAGTTTTATAGAATAGAAATAAAATGATGAGATACACCGATTAGCGTGCGTGGTTATGTTGCACCAGAGCAAGGTAGAAGTTTTTAATTTACATTGTGGAGATGTTTTTGTTTATTCAAGCGATACGTGTGGTCTAGGCTTGCGACACAGAATTTTCAAATGATGATAAAAGCACTAATGGCTTGACCCGTGCTTTAATAACAACAAATGATACATCATTATCTGTTTCCCTCTGCTATTTACTAAGTCTTCTTTCATCACGAACACGTCATTTATGCGATGTCTGAAGCAAAGTGACCTTACCTGCTTCATCTGTCATCAGGGCTCTAACCTCGAAGAGTAATTTCTACTCGTGTGCCAATGGACTATTTCGTCAGTCTTGTTATTTGTCAAAAACAGAGATGTTTGTTTACAGAGGAAAAAACTCCTGGTTACCGGTATTTCCGCAAATTTGAGATAGGAAACCTACTTTTTCCCAAGGAAATGCGTCAATGTTTACTTCTCCTTGGCTAACCCAAAAATGATGTTTACTTTTCATAATAAACTATAAACAAACTATTCAAATAAAGTCCTTGAGTAACTGTTAATGGCTTCCACGCCTCAATCAAAAGATCTTTCTAAAATAAAGGTGTTAAGTGACTTACACCAAAGGCGTCCGGTTCGCCCAAAAAAAGCTCCCATAGAAAAGCTTTCATCTCTTCTTGTAAAGCGGAAGTCGTCTTCAATTACTTGTTCAAAAACAAAGCATTCCCGGTATTTGCTGTATAAAAGTTGCGACATGTAGGCTCGAAAGTATTTTTGTCACTGACTGTTCCAAACGGAAGACCTCAACCAGTAATTCCTAAATACGGTCAAAAAATGCACATCAGAAGAAAATCGGCCACGAATCAAACATGGGAGAATGTTTTTCACTTCCAGCGCGGGGATTGTTTTGAGGGACGAAGCAAGATCAACGAGAAAACTGATAGAATCAACAAGACAAGCAAACCACATGCAGTGACCAATTGCAAAGAGGACGTGTGGAAAAGGATCCGAAAGTCCGTCTCGAAGGTATTTTGCAAGAATTGTAAGACAGATGGAAAAACTGCCCCTTACACGAGCTTGCCTCGCTTGGACTGTCTATCTCTAAGCGAGAATGAATTGAAAAAGGGTCAAAGGAAACTTCGGTTCTGTTTAAAACGAACAGAACAAGAGGAGCACGTTTTAAATTACGAACGATGCGAAGAGAGTGACGAAGAAGATTGTGATTCGATTGTGGTGCCGAGAAGAGAGAGCTGGGAGAAAAGAAGAATGGGAATTTGTAAAGAGATTGAGCGGAACACTGCTGTTGCGTTTAGATCTAGAAGTACCTCTCTCTTAGAACTGAGGAAAACTTTAGTAGTTAATAACAGGTTCAAAGAGATGGGGCTCTGACATAGACAAGAAGTCTTGCTGATTTTCACAGACTAGATCATGTATATGTTATTGTAAAGTATCTCGAAGCGATTTGAATAAGTCAGTGCACAAATCACATGTGTGAAGGGTTGACTGACAGAGAGTATGATAAATTATGACATTATTTATCCTATGTATACTAAGTTAAAGGTAAAAATATTCACGTTATTAAGATATTTACTGAATAGATGTACATGTTGATCGTTCATTAATATGTTGTGTGAAATTTTTAGAGTTATTTTGGTGGATGATCGTAAGAATGCAGAGCACACGGTCTTTGACCTGCCGGTAAGAAGTGTAAAAGAAATCTTAGCACGTTATTTAGGTTCAGGGAATCATATGATCCTAAACGAAACTAATTGTGTATCAGTTAGCATTTGCCAGAGTTTGAGCAGATATAATGGCAACAAACCCCAAATAAACTAAACATAAAACAATTACTGATCATCTTACAATCTTGGTTCATGATTTTACACCGAACACAAACCGCCTGACATCGCTTTCAGTTCAAAAAAATTAGCGGTTTTTATGCGGCATCTCACTATTAAATGAGCTGCTGCACGAGATTAAAAAGTCTCATGACAAAAAAAAAATAATCTTCCGACAATTTAATTTAAATATCAAGGGCAGTCACCGTACAACAACGCAAATTAGCACTTCCACCTCTCTCCTGCATCGGTATCCATTGTGCAATTTTTCTGTGTCCTTAGGCGGCTTTGGTAAAGAACATCAAGGCTTTTCTAGCTATTTATTAAAAAAAGGAAAATCTGATTTCCATAACTTTTTTCGCGCCTCCGTACAATATTCTTTGCCGCGGCTCGTAAAGTTTATTTACGAAAGGGATAGAGAGACCTACTCAGCAACGCGAGTCAATTGGTATTTACATTTTCTTTTTCTTTATTTGTGTCCTCTAGGCCTTGTAAATTAAGTGCGTATAGAGAGTCCTGCAGTTAAATTAAAAATTTTGGATGAAGGCGGCATGATTTGTCGTTTTCACAGAAAATGGCTAGATTTTTGTAAAAATTACTCGTCTCCGGTCAGATTATAACACACCTACGCACGTACCCGAAACATATATTAGCAAAATAACTATCGTTTTGAATTTCATGCAAAAGCGGCCATGATGAGTTATTCAATGCAGCCGTTGGATTAAATATAGAAAGGAGGCTTAATTATTACATGCTATACATGAAAATAGAAGCTCTTTACTAAGCTTTTGCCACATTTTGAGCGTGCCATAAAAATTTCGATAAAATGTGTTAATTGAATAATTATTGTTTGTGGTCAAACCACGCGAATCATTTAGACGCCCCTTCGACTTAATTTAAACGAGCGGTCTTTAGGCAGGGAAAAGCCATTACCTACGTCATCGATTTGAGAATCATTTATCATAATTTTGACACCAGCTTCCCTTCGGCGCCTGCTGTTTAGACTTTACTCAATGAAAATCAACGAACGTCAACGCACTTATAAAAACAAAGATCAAAAGGTCCTGGTTGTTTTTATTTTGCAAATTTCTTTATTATTCTGATATCTTCAAAACCAACCTCTACATCTTTTATCGACTTATTTCTTTTCATTGCACTCCATATCTGGGAAAACTTAGACCATAATTTTGTAATCTGTTCCACAGAGTACCAGCGCCTTTAAGTCTCGTGGTCGTCTTAAATTATCAAATGTCGAATGTGAGTCATTACGACTGGATTATCTATTGCATAAACTCTATTTTTGGAATCTTTCAAGACCTCGACATTTGGAACAAGTTCTCGTCAAACCTATGAAAAAATTTTTTTTAAGCAAATTCCTTGGAAAGGTTGAGAAAAAAGAACCAAGATGTCTGAAGAATCAGAAGAAGTCCAAGCAAGAGTCCCAAGGGGGTTCATAGTGATAATGGTGGCAAGTGTCAAGATTACATTTTCCAAATTGGCTGCGGACGCAAAATTGCGGTTTTAAAGGGCTTATGCTTCATACTCCATCCTCATTGACGCCAAAAAGTTTTGTCTTTAGAGATAACTTTTGATGCATTCATGACGATTTTTCCCTTCACCCTTTAACTCCCATGAGTGACCAAGACAGAATTTCTCCTTACAATATCAATACAATGTCAATCAGACGTCAGTGTCAACGATGAGAAGAAAGGAAACATGATATAAATTTGAGGATTTCTAGTTGATCCAGTTCCAGATTCTCAGAGCTAGCATCATCAGAATTTTATAGCAGACAGTAAGGATAATTACTAATAAGATCTTGGGCGTTAAAGGGTTGAAGAGATTTTGCCTTGCTAAGCTGGGTTCTCAATACATGACGTAAAACTTCATGGCGATCCACTTCATTGGGTTTCATTGCAGAAAATAATTTGACGGTCTTTGCCTTTTGAGCGCCCCACTAACTTGGAAAAACTCTGATAGCAAATCCTTTAGTTCTTCGTTCATCACAGATTCTTCGCTCGCCTTACTTTAATACAGAAGCTTTTCAAGAGAAAATAGCCATGTAAAACAAAATGGAAATTTGAAGAGTAAATATAAAATACAATTTATTCTTTTGATCCCCCTTCCTTTTGCTCGAATGAACTAATATCTGAGCAAACCCCGCCTATGTTCGTGCATGAAGGATAAACATAATTTCCCGTCACCCCCATGGGAGTAGTGGCGAGAGAGCAGGAAGACCACATCCATGATTCCCTTTTACCCTCTTCTGTACGGAGTTTCGAAAATTGGACGTGACCTCCTTGATTTGTGGTTTGTCGGATTCCTTTCAATCATAAATCTTTCAGTCTTGCTGATATCTTTGCCAGGTAAACAGCTCTTAAGTTTGTTTCGACACTAATTCCTTATTGGGCCGACACGCCCTGTACTCAAGGCCGTGCCCTTGTCGAGTCACTGTGGCGTTGCTAAACTAGAGTAGTTTATCTTCTTGTAATTTTGACAGGATGTGCTACCAGCCTCGTAACTATTGGTTCATCACCGACCACTGTCTCTGAGTCTCTCAGTTATGCGTTCAAAAACAAGTAGCATACAAGTGAGAGAACCCAAATTTAATTAAAAATTGTATACGCTTCAAAATCTTATCATCAGTTACTTGGTTGATTAATTTGCAGCACACAGATCTGTTGTTATTTTAAAATGTAACTTTCTAAATGATGTGATAATTGGCCGGAACAATGAGAACCGTCAGCTGATGACGATCCTACAGCTGTGATTTTTTATTGCTCTTTTAAAACGGATGTGGGCTGACCGCGCTCTAGTTTGACATACTTCAGCCGCAAACGATGAACATTTCACGCAGAGACAAATTAAGGGAAGAGATTAAAAAATTTGAAAGAAGATGGCATACGTTAAAATGGAATATTGGACTATCAATGCCTTCGGATTGACTGAAATGTTCTGGTAGAAGTTGAGGCCGTCAAATTAAAATTTAGCCGCATTTCTAAAAAGTGTCATCAAATTACCTTCATTGCGGAGACGGAAAACAGAGTGCGGGAACATGCTCACAACTTCCGGTGACAACTTCACGCGACTGTTTTTAAAATCCTCACCGGATTTTAAAACATCGCCCAAAATAATCCGTATAGGAAAGGAAATGTCAGAATGTAAACAGGATGTGTGAAGTACTCGGAAAAGTACTTTCAGTTATGTTTGATTCAAAGGGCTCTCTTCGAGAAATGGGAGCAAATAATCAATTCGTAGTAGTCAAAGTTCCTTTTCCTTGAACTTCCATAAATCTCGCCGTTCTTAATCGCGTTTCGAACGTCAACTCGACCTTGCGGGTCCACTCAACACTTACTAAGCAAGAGATTATGTTCTCTCGCACTCACTCGCCGCAGTCAAAGATGAGAAACTCCTGTGACAATGTGAAAACTGCATTGAGGGGACATCTAGGGGACTCTTGGATCCTCTAGTAGAAAGTATGACTCTCCTCTACAAGATTTAGCGCTTTAAGGTAAAATATTCAATCTGATCGGGTTAAAATCACGCTTTCAAGAAACAAACTTAGTATCAGTGCCCCCCGAGTCTGCTAATAGATTTTACTGTATTTATAGTCTCGAGGAAGCCAAAAAATCAAATTAGCAATCTACCTTTATTTTAGCCTACGTGTAGCCGTACCCTCCCCCCCAAGGTGAAACGTTTCACCTTGCGGGAGGAGGGTACGGCTAAACGCGGGCTACCTTTATTTACGTCATTAATTTCTCGGAAAATAAATATAATGTGGGTCTTTGCCACGGAAAAAGAAAACTTTTACAGGCAAGTTATGACTAGTGGGATGCATCTTACCTTCGCCAGCAGCGAGTTAACCTTGAATATCATAACCCTGGCAAAATCCTCAGTTGTTAAAACAACACATTTCAATTCGACAATGTAAAGGAAAAATGCTTGCTGCAAAAAGACAAAAAATGTAATCTTTCCGCATTTGTGATTGAATCATCACAATAAATAATAAACTATTAATATACAACTACTCTAACTTTTTCCCCTAAAAATCTATCTGAGCTTTGAAGTTATTGTGAGTCACAACGCAGAGCCTTTCAAAACGTCACTTTTTGGTCTAACATTTTCTCAGTTTATGACACGATATTGAAAACTTTGAATACTTTTTAATTCACAGCTTCCCACTGTAGTCACTTCTGCCAGACAATCTCTGTTTCCCATCACCATTAGAATCCTTTCTCTGTGAGGATTTTGAAACATTTTTCTTCGTGGGTACCACTAGCGAATTTAGTTTGTAATAGTCGAGGAAGGTACGCGCTACGTTACGGCCAAGTTTGAAATACCCTTCTTCGGTGTATGGCGACATTCCTTGTGAAACAGCTGTATTGTAGCTGAAAAACGACACTTCCAACGTGTAGCAATGAGTCTTTGGGTCTAAGCAGCTGCCGAGAAAACGTCGCCCAGTACCAGCTTTCACAGCATCTTTGTTAAATGATGTGTTGGACATGGAAAAGTCTTCCGCGTTCGCGCATAGAAGTCTCGGATAAACAGCTTGCCTTTCAAATCGTTCCTCCTCGTCGTAAATATTCCCGTACATGAAACCATTCATCATAGTGGAATGCGCGTGGATATCGATATAAAAGTCAAGATGGACATTTTCATCTTCATCCAGCTGCATTAAGTGGTTCTTACAAGCTACTAGGGTGGGGTGAGCCCACGGTGACGGCTCCTGCCAATGGCGATTCAGATCAAACCCCATCAGGGAGCAGCGGTAGTTACCCAAGACGACGCCGTCAGGGTTTAACATGGGCACTATCTTAAATACCAGGTAGTCTCTCAACACTTTGGCTACTGGATGGCTACTGACAAGGAAATCAATGACACCTTGACAGACATAGGACGACGGAGTTTCACCTGAGACAGACAACAAAAGTACCAGTTTAACCCTTTGACTCTCAGAGGTGATTAAAATGTAACTTCTCTCTATAATATCCTTACATCATCCAGCAAACGGATGGTGAGAATACTCAGAGTTATCAGGTAGTTGTTGTCTTGACCTAACACCAAATTCTCCTTACTAATTTACAAAGAATTGTGTAGCAGCTTGAGGGGAGAAATAACTCTCAGACCTTGGGATTTAAAGGGTTAAACAAAGATTTGGTATATGCTGACCAGAAACCTGAGTTGTATTCTTCTCACTAACCTATCAATGGTGAGACTTAGTGTCAACTCTAGCTGAAGAGGTCTGGGCTTAAGCCTTACTAAGCCAGGGTCAGTAATGTTTTCTTGATTAAGACACTTCACTCTTGCAGTGCCTCTCTTCCCCCCCCCCCCCCCCAAGTATGAATGTGTACTGGTGGACTGTCTGGAAAAGCTGAAAAATCAAGGGGGGGGGGGAGTATCTGCAATTACCTAACATCCTGTCTATTACAAAAAGTTGTGCTGTGTCTTCTTATTTGTGTCATTGTGTTTGTGCTTCTGGAACATTTGTATTTGTTTTAGGTAGGCCTAGGTAATTATTATTCTTGGTATTTTCAGCCAAGTCTTTAATGTACCAGTATGTGCTACAATATCTGCAAGACTTCATGGACCTCTAGGATTCAGATCAGTTGCTACACTAAAGTATTATGAAATCTTTTGTAAGGGCCATGGAAAGCCTTCTGGGCAGATTATTAATCAGTGGTAATTTATCACTCACTTCATGAAGGAGTTGTTAAATTGCACAAATTGATGGGAAAGTACACCCCTTGAATAGGGTTCTAACAAAATTCAACTTGGTGATATACTCCATGTGAGTTAATGAAGCCATACACTAATGGAGTACAAATTTGGCATTGAGGAAGAAAATAAGGTGAAAATTGATCATTCATGAAATTTTGAGAGTCTTGCCGTTTTGAATTATTCTTCCAATGGTTTTGCAGTTTCTAATAGACCCAAAGCCCCCCTTCCAAAATTCAGGTATTTAGGCCTGCTTGCCAGACTTTTAATGACCATCTTACATGAAAAGTGAGCACATAAGACTTGGAAGTAAACTGGAGAAAATTTAACCCTGGCAAAAACAAACAATCTGTCATTCAGTGATCAGACAAAAATTCAGTTTTACATGCGGGATAAATTGCTCGCATTTGCATGGTTCATGCTTACCACTAATTATGCTACTTGCATATATTTGAACTTATTTTGATAATCATTTCTCTGATACTAACTTCAATTTGAATCAATCTAAATTCTGTACACTTATTACTTCAACCAAGTTGGCATTCTTTGTGAAAATCGTAAATTTTAAACTTTAATCACCCTTTAGAAAGAATTGCTTTGCCCATTTTAGTAGTGAGAAAATGAAGCATTTTGGTCAGTGCATACCTTCCTTGCTACTTTTTTTTTGGAGGGAGGGAGTTAACTGTTTCTTTCAACAGAATTGTTGAACAGTTTTGAGGTATATATATGTGCCATGATTTCAATACTCTTTTTCATCAGTGGCTACCCATAATACAATAGCAGCAGCACCATATAGTGAAATCCAAACACAAGAGCCTGCACACAGGCTAAAAAAATGATGGTGAGAGGGTCTTACTGATGATAGTGGAGCACTTTATTGTTGAAATGGGTGGCTATTTTACTATCATTTACTATATGATCAGAGGAATATGAGACCAGTCAATAATACAAGGAAACTGGTGATTTCCACATGCTACCAGTAACTTTTGACAACAAAGGTTCATATTTTTACCCAGAACAACATGTTAATGTGCTTTCTTTACTTTCTATCAATAGTACTAAAATATATATGCAAGGAAAATTTTTGTCGGTTTCAAGTTTCACCACATTTGATGATTAAAATCATGGACATATAGGCATGGACATGCTGACCCCCTGGGTTGGACATACTATTTGTAAACAAGTTCCCGTTGTTCTCGCCTAAAAGATTATTAACTAAAGGTGTATTTGGGCAAAGTACACGCAACTGAGTTTGATAATCCGCCGTAACAAGATAAAAGGCTTACCTGGATGAATCCTTGCTGTGATAAAAATCACCCTCTTTTTGAGATCATCTTTCATGTTTTCTGGGGAAGTAACTGTCAGCAAATCAACTCTGCGCTGCTGAACCGTCAAACAAAGTAGCTCTCTTCTGTAACACGCCATGTTTTTTTTATCGAGTTCCTCAAGGAAGGTTTGCAGACGAGAGTAAGTGTAAGGGAAGCAGTAGGCAAACTGATAAACATCCGTGTCATTATCGAAGGCAAACGCAAATGAGAGCACATAGTTTTTTCTGTGGTCAGGGCAACGATAGTAGAAGCAATTCTTAGCAGGAATTCTCTGCCACTTTGGACGACTGGAAGACTTAACAAGTGGAGTCATTCCTTCGCGATACAAGCTCTTGGTCTTGCTGAAATTCACGACATTGAATATGACACGCTGATATGGTGCTGTGTTCTCCACAGTGAAATTAAACCAGACGCGAAACCGAGGATTGCAGGTGTCCGGGCGAATAAACAAATCGTACTCGAATTCCGTAATGTAGTCGACTCTGCCGAGATTTCCACTTTCAAAACAAGCATCGAACATCAAGTGCCCCTTTTTAGGCGTTCCTGAAAAGCCAGGAGGTAAGGCATAGTATTTAGATAGGTTACCCACAGGTTCGTCCACCTTGACGATATTTGCAGAATCCAAATCTTCGTTCACACCGCTTTCTTGACTTTCGCTGCGAGACGCCATCTTGAATATGCCGGTAAGATTAGTGGTTGTTATGACAACAAGCAAGACAGCGAATGCAGAAGAGATGTGAAGGGAGGGGTGGGGATTTTGAGGTTCGGGTTAGGAGGTAGAGCAGTACCTAGTGGTAAAAACCGCCGTTATCTCTAATAACTGGGTCAAAACATGTGATTCCCCTTGAAGTATCAATGCATCGTCCATTTATGGGGATCTGTAGGGTAGACAAAATGATCGCGAATTTTGAAAACGCCAAATTCTTACTGATGATCAAAGAATATAGATCAAGGTAAACTTCAAGGGAAGTGAATTTATCTGCCATACGAGGGTGCGCAATTTTGCTATGATTGTAATGTTCTCAGATAAGAGAATTCCTCTCATTTCCCCTTTTTATTGCCACACAGTATTTCACCTCTGATACATAGTTAATCAGTAATTAAGCTACAATATTCCTAGCATCATGAAGAGAAACGTTCTACTCGATGCTAAATAAACCTTGATAGCCTTACACGCCCGCAAATGGAAACCCTGGAAAACTTGGCGGGGGCCGTTCGGTTGTGAGTTCAACTTCAAATGTTGCAGGGGTTGAGGAGGGAGGACTCGGGTTGGCAGTGGAGGTATGGCAATCTCCATCCCAAATCTGTATTCCATGCTCTGTACAAACCACTGCAAAACAGCCGTCAGGATCGCCAGCTATGACTTCCCCAGGAAGGTACACTCGGTCTCCGTATATGTCACATCCTTGCGGTAGTGTGGTAGGAATGAGCGAGCTGAATGGGAATTGAGGGGCTGCAGGTCTGCCTTGGGTGTTTCTACTGATCAGCAGTAAAAGTACCATCATTGAGTAAGACATAACAGAGTGTAGTGCCATCCTGTGAACGGATATAAAACCAAAAACTTAAGACACACGACAAATCTTGCGTTAATATCTCTCCTTTGTTATCACTTAACTTTTTTTACGACTAGCGGTTACACTCTCTCAATTTTTACGCCTAACGGCCAAATTTTACGGCCGTTTTACGGCTTACGGCTAACCCCAGTGAGACCCTCTTAAAAATTTGTACGTAATCAAGATTCAACCAGATCATTAGATTTATTAGTCTGCCAGCCAAGATTTCTGATGCCAACGAGGGCCATCCCTAAAATCTTTCTGATTTACACACTTTCTAACTTCGACAAAAAGCATTAAAAAAAACTTGAACGAAATAAATGTAGAAAAACTAAATGTCAACTGACCTTGCAAAGATATGAGGATTTCTATGCTTGACTGGCTTTTTCAGCTGTCATCAAAGTTTCTCTTGTGGGCTTGAGTTAACTGTTTGCATTTAGTCGGCGGGTGACTTACTGTGATGCGAAAAGATAAAGCAAAGCTAATGCAATACCTCCTTGGACACTAAATCCTTATAGAAAGAATTTTTTGACAAAAATGTCAGCCATGACAAACATCATCAAATGAATGCTAAGCTAGTTATTAATGGATTAGTTTCTGGGGACGCTAATTGCCCGATGGAAAATCGAGAAAAGATTAACTATCACGACTATCCCACGGTATAGCTAGAAATTTAATCTTCCTTTTTTATCAAATCGTTCAGTTTCAACTCAAGATAAGTTAGTGCACTATCAAGGAAACAAGAAACAAGCCTCAAAATTCAATAATTAATTTCTGCAATCAAACGGTTTAAATGACAGAGACAAACGCATACAAACCTGCATAAGTCATGCTTTAGATTTGTGTACACGGCCTGGGTATTTTGTGGATCAATCACCAGATGTCCTGAATTTTGGCCTTGAATTCGTTTCAAAAGGGATGGGTAGTTACGAATGTTACTCCCCAAAGTTAGGGCATTCAGCTACCAAATCGATTTCCTTGACTATCCCCACTTAAAAGAACTCCAAAGAAGGACCTACTAGTTTTAATTAAATCGTATTTCCTCTTTGTCATCAACGCAATATTTATCAGAAATCGTCCATACTGAACACTGAATAAATAAGGGAGAAAGATTAAATCTCTGTAATTACCTGACAAGTAATCATTGCATTTATACTTTTCGTGGGTTGTTTGCCTGTTTTTTTCTCCTTTTAAAAATGCAAACTAGAAATGAATGTGAACCAGGGAAAGCTTCTCACCTGGAACAGGGACCCCAACCTTGTAGTACTAGCGAAATAGCTGGGTATTGCTGCAGTGTAACCGACCCTCTTCAGCTAAAGCAAAGTATGCGTCACAAGAAGGTAATGTGATACATTGAAAGTAACAGCAATATATTGTAGACACAAAATACAAGGTTTAATCTTTAATCACACAATATGGTTACCGTATAATTTATCATACAAACTGCGAAGTTTAACAAGGATTTCCAGCCCTGAGAAAAACTAGAACTGCGCATATGTTAATAACGATAATTTTCTTCGTTTGCTTAATATCGTCAATCAGCTGCTGATATGTAACTCGCCTTTCGCGCCACTCTTGCTGGCAAAGGCCTACGCTGTTTATATAACTAAAAAAAATGATATATGGTTGCTTGCAGATATGGAATTTCTCTCCCCGTGTTCAACTCGAAGAGAAACTCCATATCGACTTACACTATTGTATTTTTCTCAACGTAAAGTAAATTTTATATACTGTAAGTAATGTTCTAACAATTTTAGATAATTGTCATAAACAAATTTCACATGAATAGATAACCAGAAAAAGATATTTACAAACTACGTAGAGGTATACAACAAGGTTAAAAAAAGTGTTGAAAGTGAGAGCAATACGTTATGTATATATAACACACACACACACACACACACACGCACACACACACAAACCACAATTCCTCCTTTCGTTCTAACGAAGGTCTAACGCTCGAAACGTCAGCTTTTGAAACTCTTCACGGTGGCCAATTTACTCAGCTGAGAATACTAAATTACCCTGCTATACTCTGCCACCGACGCAGCACCACAGTTCCTGTAAAAATTAACTTTTTAATATAATATAGAAGCTGAAATCTTGTAAGCACATAATACATGAAATCTTCCACCGTCAATTTGGAGAGAAGGGGGGGGGGGGTGTTAAAAAAATCCTATATACTTCAAGGAGGGATCACGTAAAGGCTGCTTTGTCGCAACAAAAATCCACCGCACCCTCCCCCCCCTCGACGCGGATAACTACTGACCGGTCCCTTAACCCTTTCACTCCCAAGATCTCATTAGTAATTCTTTTTACTGTCTGATATACAATTCTCATGATATCAATTTGGAGAATTTGGTATTGGATCAACTAATAATCCCGTAACTGATATTTTACTTTATTCTCATCACTTCTATGCTTAATATTGTATTGATATTGTGAGGAGAAATTATCTCTTGGTCACTCATGGGAGGTGAAGGGTTAAACAAACTTCAACAATGCATGGAGGACTATTTTTCTGTAACAGATTATGAGAATCTACAAGGTGATCACTGCAGAGGAACTTATTTTGACACAACACTATGAGTTAAACAATGTAATTCTCCTGCTGACACTAAGAATAAAAAAATAGAAAATTAAGAGTAGATGAGGGAATTGACATTTGGAGGTTCGAGAAGAAACTCGAACATTAGTGACAATTTACCCGCGACCCGCAACCTACAACCCGCTAAGATCAAACACTGCCAGAGGAATGTGCTCAATAGCTTTTCTACAGCCTGGTATCCTCCGCTGTGGCCGTCGAATGAGCGGTCGTTTCTTATGAGCGGTCGTTTGAAAACCGTTCCTGAGAAAACATTTTGGGGAAGGCATAGCCCGCTTGAACGTTTGCTTTGGACCTCATGGGAAACCTTGTTATCTCCGTTCCTCTTGTTGTTGTCGTTATTATTATTATTATTATTATTATTATTATTATTATTATTATTATTAGTAGTAATAGTATTGTTATAATTATTTTTAATTTTCTTTTTTTTTTCGACGAAAAATTGAAGTTCTTAATGATGACGTTTTCTATAATTGTTGTGGTTGATAGTTTCCATGATTGATCCGAGTTTGTTTGTTGTTTACTTTTTTTGTCTTTTCCAACGTGTACACAGAAACCTGGGAAATGGTGTGCAGCACATGTTCAGACAGCATGGCAAATTTACTATCATCAGCAGAAGGTAAGACACCATTGAGCTTCGATGCGAAGCGATTAAGCAGGCAACAACTTGGGTCAAATCAATGACTTAAAAGGCACAAAAAGCCCTAGTGTCTTGACAAATGTTCTCCATCCTTGAATTTATACATCACGAATCAGATTACCAATCGAGGCGAATAAGAAATTTCCTGAAGAAGTCTTGATTGTTCTTCAACAGTTTTCTGTAAAAACTTAATCTGCTCTTTTTGTTTGGTGATCTCCATGGATATTTTCTTGGTTCCTTCATCCTCTTCAACTTCACTTTCCTTTTGCCCATTTATAACGTTTTCAAGCATGAGAAAAAGCCTCCGATTTATATGTAACAGGCTGCCAAAAGTAAATAAACATATGAATAAATTAATATATATATATACATACATACATACATACATATATATATATATATATATATATATATATATAACTAACTGCAGACAGTACTGTTTCGGCCTTCTGGGCCTCATGAGTCATTGCTGCTAGCATTATATATATATATATATATATATATATATATATGAAGAAGTATGAGGGACAAAGAAAGCCCCTGGGATGATTCAACCCTTATCTCGTACCCATATCCTACCATGTAACTGTAACTGAAGTGTTCAACCGCTTGGGCGTGAAAGGTCTGGGTACGAGACCATTCCAGGTTTCCGGGAGGTAGATTGGATCGAAAGACAGAAACGTCTTGATGGAAGAGGCGGAGTGGAAAAGGATCGAGGTTTGAGTCGGTTCAGTCCTCGTTTTACCAACCGAGCGTCTGGAACAGGCTAAAATTCATTTGGATGTTTTATTATTGAGTCAGTGAAAACCAACATACGCTGCTGAAGTCCAAAATAAAAAAAATAAAAAATAAAAAAATGGGTAAAAAACTTATAATAAAAAAATGAATGAATGCTGCACTTACATTGAGAACATATTTTTTCCGTTCGGCTTGAAAACAAGAACGGATCTATGCCAATACTTTCTCAGCCAACGTGGGTATCGTTGATCAACATCACATACAAATTCAACTTGCATGGCCAGCCTCGTCATGTTGGCATTACGTTGAATGCTGTCAATGTCTCCAACCGCTAAACCCACCTGCGATGAGACATTTTTAAATGTGAATACTGGTCAGGGACATGTGCGGGATTTTCAAGGTTCCAATCCTGGCACAGGAAACTCGTAAACTTTTCATTTCTTGGGCTTTTTTGTTTGTTTGTTGTGTTTTGTTTTTGGATTATAAAGCTCGCTAATAATGTGGATATAATTTTTCTTTTAAACTGTGTACAGGACATGCATTTTCCAAAATAACTTTAGTTTTACAGTGTAAGTAATTAAAAAAGAATGTTAAAACAAAATTTAAAAGTTCGCTTGAAAAGTAAAGAATTCAGAAAAGAAGTTGAACCATTTCATATACTTCCTGGCATATGTATGTATTACAAAGTTTGTAACTTTTGGACAACACTGCCACTCACTGTTGAACGATTCAATACGTTCCGCGGAAGTTTATGAATTACTAAGGCGTTTGGAACTGGACAGGGGGAAGGGGAGGGGAAGTAACTTAAGAACCTAATTGACGGCCAGAAAGCGAGTCACTATTTTTTTTCTTGAAATTTTGTTCAGCGTTGACGAACATTAAATAAAATACTGCATTTATTTAGTCGTAAAATCCACGATGTTCGTAAAGGATTAAGATGTTGCCGTTTGCTTAGAACTATAATTATAATACAAAAGATCAAAATTTTAAGAACGATGATGCGCCATCTTGTACCCAAGAGTCAAGGTACTAATAGCCCTTCTCTCCCCTCCCACCAAGTCTTCACTTACCAATAGGTTCATGACCAGAACAGACACAATCATACAGAACAAGCACACAATGATGGCAGTGAACTCCGGCAGGTGTACAAGAGGGGCACCAGATTCGTCGTTGATCTCCGCCTTCGCATCGACCACAACAGAGCCGTAATCAACCTCCCCGATCATCATTATAAACGTCTTGCAAAAGGACCAGAACAGATTGCGGAAAGTGGCCTGGAAACGAGAGAAATGAGGTCTTCACTAGTGATAGTTTGAATTCAAACGAGCATTAAGTTTATTAAAACAGTTAAACTGTATGTAGATGTTGGTGTGATTTTAATAAAGCCATTTCAATTAAGTTTTGGAGTTGGAAGTAATCCGAGATGGAATTGTTTTTTCCTTACTGCGCCTTGTGATTGGTCCAGATAACTACGAATATCCTTTTAACCGATCAGACCCACCAAGTGCACGATGTCGATACGTTCTGTCCCGCCTCAGGCAGTTGGCGCGGTTTAACTAGATTAGTTAACTAGAGTTAACTAGATTATGGCGCGCAATGTTGCGCGCGAAAGTCTAGAACAATGTTGAATCTAAGAAATTTGGTAAAATTTTACATCAAGCGTCTTAAGTAATCCGGGGTTGCTTTGGTTTTGCTTTACTCAGTTATGAAATTGGTCCGGAAATCACGCGTTACTTTCTGAGCCAATCATATTCAAGGCTAAAACCAATCGCGACTTGGTCACTCGCATTTTCCCGCGCTTCAGGCAGCTTGATTGATTTTACTGCGAATTCTCATTGGCTCCTTGGAATATTTTCCTTGTTATGATTAGTTATTGTAATATCTTTGGTCTTGGTTTTCCGACACTCAATCGAAAAGCGCCCTTTTCAGGCCTATGCCAGGTCGTTTTTATACTTAAGTCATGTGAAATACCCACCTGCTCTTTTAGTAGAATGAAGAAGGTCAGGTTGAAAGCAAATAACATTGGAATGAAAATGATGATCACTTTGAAAAGTGTTTTGGTAACCTCAATGAGCATTGAGATGTAGATACCAACGTAATAGAATCGTCTCAGGAACAGGATCAAGGTTGTGTACGATAATAGAATCACGGCTGAGGCAAGAGGCCACATCGTCATTGTACCCTTGAAAATGTTTCCTCTCCCGAGATAGGGAGACACAAAACAAATAGTGCACAAATAGCAACACCATTCAATATAGTTTGTGACATGAGTTAGATATCTCCATTTCTGAATAGCAATTTGGTAAATTTCTTTGATCATGTGAATGCAGATAAAGATCAGAATCAAAACAGGAGCTCCAGCTGATAGCCCACTTCTAGACCGAAATAGTTGATCGGTTTCATCATCCTGGAAGTCCTCTGCGCCAGGATTGAATAACCTCAGCTTTCCTCGTTCCGCTATCATGAACACAGACAACAGCACAACAAAAGCGAGGTAGGACAAAAAGTTTATCGCAAATAACGGCCTTCCCATGGTATTCCATTTCCACTGAAGAAGTATCTGCGATAATGGGTGCATAAGAAGTCCTTCGCGCTCGTACTGGACCATGTAGGAAGGGGCAAAAAAGCGTGGACCTTCAGAAGTTCTTGGGTCTTCCTTATCTCCTGGACCAGAAAGAATACTGAAGTCGAAGGTTATGGAATAGTCAGGGTCATCCCGCTGATCATCGGAGCAGGTTACACATTTATCCATGACAACCTGTGCAAGTCTGGGCATGCTCTTAATTAAGTTCTTCAGTGGATTTGCTCCCCTGTCGACCGTGTATTCAAACAAGCTCATCCACCTGAAAAACAGGCAGCCATCAGCGATTTTAAACAATGGTTTGATTCAGTCACCTAAAACATCCAACTTACACTACTTACACTACCTTACATCGTTCAGGTATTTGGCTCAATCCTAAGGGCCAAAATGGTGTTGAAAATGCATCAACTTAGGATTCTATTGGGCAGACAAATGCCCCAAACCCTTGAACTTTCAAAATGATTAGAACTGAAATCCAGAGGATGAATGTGATCTGATTTCCGTTGCTTCTTTACCTGTAGAATCCAACGGTTGCCATAACTTGTCAAAGATTGTTAGAAGTCATGAACCAAAGATGGTTTCGGTGCGCTTTTCTCCCTATTAACCCTTTAACCGCTAAGAGTGATCAGCATCTAATTTCTCCCCACAGTATCACCCCTAAATCAAACATTAAGGTCCTGAGAATAAGGAAAACGATCACCAACCGAAGAAACTCTCGAGATCGCTTTCATACTCACAAACTCTTGATTGTTTAACAAATTCTTCCTGTCAGCACCTTAGGAAATGTATGGAGAATATGCATACTGATGATAAATGGTTTTCTGGACTTACTTGGGGTTCCCAAGAATAACCTCAGCCACATTTTCCATGTTACACGAGATAGCAACATCCAAACACGTCAACATTTGCTTATTACGTGCAGTGATATCAGCACCACGTGATAACATAAGCTCCAAAACGTTGACGTGACCGTACTTCGCGGCCACGTGAAGCGCGGTGTCGCCATTTTGATCGCCTGCATCAATGGCACTCGCGGATTGATACGACAGCAGTGCTTGAGTAGTGCGTGGGCATCCACCAGAGGCGCAAGTGTGCAGGGCTGTCCAACGATTGCTGTCTTGGATACTGGGATTAGCACCCAAGTGTAAGAGAAGAACTGTTGTTTTCCTATTAGCAGCACAAACGCAATAATATAAGTCTTGTGCGGGCATGCTGGGTAGACTCTAGACATGTTCTTTAAGGGTAGACAGATGAGCGCGCAAAGCTCACATTTGAGGACATAACGTTCAAACCTAATGGAAAACAACTTCTGTTTGTAACTGGCTCACTGTTATTTGTACATTTTGTGCCAACCGGTGAGAAAGAAACGAATTGAATGCTAGCGATTTTTGATATCTCCAGAACTTAGAACTCTAAAATATGGATCAATGATGAAGAACCACTGTTTTGTGTTGCAAGTATTATTTATACTAAGCGGTGTAAACTGGTGACACGAATGCACGAATCAAGCAAGTAGGGGAGAGACGAGTAATAAGCGATTATAAATTAAAAAAAGAACCTGTGGCTTCCAAGCGCTGCTAAGTGAAGAGGTGTAAGCCCACGTTCATCTTTGTCATTAATGTGGCCTTGTTCAGCCAAACAAAGCACCTCCACACAGGCCACGTGACCGTGTTCTGCGGCGGCATGCAATGGGGTCCGATCCATTACGTCCTTAGGAGCCACCGTGCACTTCTTTTCTATCAGCAGTTGAAGGATCTGGTGATTATCATTGGACGTTTCAAGTTAATAAAGACTTTGTGATGTACTTTACAGCTGTGTAAATGCATAAATACTTGTTACCAACAGCGTAGCGCGGCAATAAGTGCACCAGAATGTAATAGCCAATCACTTACCCTCAGAGTCATCTAACAGCTTGAGAAAATGCTTTGAGGGAGGTATCAACAGAGATTGGCTGTCTAGAACACCCTTACCTTCAAATTCCCTTTATGTGCCGCGTAAAACAGAGGCGTCTGCAAATCCTTGTCTGTTTCGTTGATCAACTGGCCTTGATCTCGATCAAGGAGCATGCGAAGAGTTTCTTCTCGTTTATGTTTCACAGCAAGGTGTAGACAGGTCCTAAGCGACGCATCGCGCGACTTGAAGTCAGCCCCAGAATCTAGAAGTTGCTCCGCAGTTCTGGTCCTGCCTCGCTTCACTGCCAAAACGAACGCAGTGCGGTTTTCGTTGTCCTTGGCGTCAATGTTCGCTCCGTTATCCAGCAGGAACTTGACGGTGTCCACACGGTCAAATTCAGCAGCTCTGCACAAGCAACAATTACGATAGAAAATATTATAAAGGAGTTAGATTTTCTCGTTGCCCAAAAATTAGGACACATAAACTTAACATCCTGCCTCTTTATTATTTTGAATTTTTGGTGGAGAAATCTTATCGCCACAACGAAGAGTCGCTTTGACAAAGAAGGGCTAACACTCAAAACATCTGTTTTAGAAACTCTTCACGGCGGCCGATGTACATTATCAACTCAGTTGAAAAACCCAAATCATCTTTCAATAAAGAGAGTCTTTTTTTTTATCTTGTTTACTTACTTGACACTGATCTCTTGAAAGGATTACAGTGCACTTTTCTCACCTTTGAAGAGGAGTTCTTTGCCACTCATCTCTACTATCAACAAAAGCACCATGCGATATCAAAAGCTCCACAATATCCATGTGACCATAGGCGGCTGCAAGGTGCAGGGAAGAGTGCACACTTGATTCTCCAAATGTCTCCAGACCATCCATCATATCAGCTCCTTGACTTAACAAAAGTTCTGCAGTTTCCTTGTGGCCCTTCTGACAGGCTAAGTGAAGAGCAGTGTTTCCTTCGAAGTCAGGCGCATCGATGTAGATTAACGGGTTCCCAAACTCAAGAAATGCTGGAACAGGAAAACGATGGTCAAATACGTCGAGGCAAAAATGTTGTGGCAAATTCCCTACCTATCTGGCGCAGCCGTTTAAGATGTGTGCACGCACAGTTTAATACTTGGTTCAAAACAAGTAGAGATACACTAGAGGAAAGCTCTATAGGGAAGCCATGATTTGCTCCTATACACTGTTTACTGAAAGATTAACTGATAATCAAACGGAAATAATGAAAGCCCTTATTTCTCTTCTTTTCTCTTTAGTTTTCTCTTGAGAAAAATAAATGCAAAAAAAAAGGAAAAAGAAACTGTGAAAAAAATTATATAGCTAGATAAAAATTTGTATGGTATTTTCACGCATGGGATAGATATTTGAGCGGTGCTAATGCACAAAAGTTCTTATTATTTAGGCTTCAAATAGTTTTCAGACTCACCTTCTTTGACTAAGAGTTTAACGATCTTTTCGTTTCCGTGTAACGCAGCAAGATGCAAAGGGCTCTTTTCTTCCACAGTGCGCATTCGGATGTTTGCCTTATGTTCCAGGAACAGCTCACATAACTCGAGCTTGCCACTAGCGCAGGCTAAGTGAAATGGCGTCATACCGCTGTTATCTTGAAAGTTAACAGATGATAGACTGTTACTGAGCAGAACTTTTGACGAGTCTACACAACCATGGCGAGCCGCAAAGTGGAGCGGGGTTGCACCGTCAGTATCTTTCATGGAGGGGTCGGCGCCATACTCAATGAGTGTCTTAACAGCTTCATAGCTGTTGTAGCTGTTAGGAAAGATAAAAGTATGCTGAGCTTAAGCTTCAGGCCTAGAAAACAGAAGTTTGCGTGCTGCTCAAATGAATCAGCCTCTTACAACGCGAAGGG
>NC_142681.1:7437281-7442281 GCF_964200805.1 Pocillopora damicornis | reverse complement strand
ATATTCACTCTGTTTCCATTACAGGTAAATTTGTTTCAATTCTGCACAACGAAATGTCCAGGTTGTCTTATCATATGTCCACTTCACCTACATGTAACACAAGGCCCATTAGGATTAAGCACCCTTTATTGGGCTAGTGATCATTCATGTTAATGGTAGTGCCCCCTGAACCCTTATTCAATAATTAAAATAAACTGACCTTATTTTTAGGATACTTGATTATTTTCCTTAGGTGGATCTTTGCTGGACAGTCACATTTCTTCGTATCCTGTACTATAAAGCGCTGTTTGGTGTTGTTATAGCAGTGATCAGCATTCTCCTTCTGAAACCAAATAGATTTATTGGATTGTTAGATAGAGCAGTCATATGGGAATAGTCAAGTTATCAATAAACTTAGAAGTAATGAAAAGTATCCTTTAAAATAGTACTTGATTCCTACCTTGTAAACTGCAGTCACAGTGGTCCTTTTTTGCGACTTTGCTTATTTTAACAAATAAAATGTGATATGTCCTTTTACTTGCAAGTGGTAAAAAAGAAAACATTATTGCCTGCTATTAGCCTTGAGGGAGAGGTGAGTGCCCACCAACTTGCTTAGAAAAATCAGTTGGGACTTACCACCTTGTTAGCTTAAGAGCAAATAGGTGAAGGTAAATCAATAACTATGTAATGCCCTACATATGATATCCTCTTTGGGAGTCCTTAAGTAATAATATCATCTTGTTTACATTCTTATTTAGTTAATTATTATGCATGCTTACATCTTTTTGTAGTCTCTTTTGAGCCTCCTTCCTTTTGAGTGCCTTATTTCTGTCTGGCCCATTTTGGCATTCTAAAACTTTGACCCCCACAATTTGGAATGGGATGCCATAAAAACTTAGTCTGCATTCTTTCATCTCCTGTGAGTCAGCCCATTGTAAACGGTGGTTCTTAGCATTTTTATCTGCATTTTCTTTTATGTGAGAAGAGGAACCAAGCTAAGTTAGCAATACGATACATGTACACAAACACATATGTACATATGTACACATGGGTGCTTAAAATGGAGGGCCTGAAAATCAAGCCTGCCCCACCCAGATGTAGCCCAAGAACTGGTGTAATGGATGGGGATGCTGGCAGCTGTGTGTCAATAGCACTGAGTAGGGTTTTGACACTTTAAGCTTGATCTTAATTAATTAAGCATTTCTTGCCAACTCTTGCTGCAGGCTCACAGTAAATTGACACTTGAAGCTAAGTTGAATTTTAATTACATGTTAATTTTGAAAGTCTAACTGACCAGGGTAAACCAAAGAATAATGATGTGTACATGTATTCTTAAGATATCAATAATTATTGGAAAAAAGTTAAATCCCTTTTTTTATTTTGATTTATCTATATTTCATGTTAATAACACGATCTCACACGCCCCTGGCTTTAAATACCTATAGTGTCTAAATAAAGTTATACTTCACTTTACTTTACTGTCAGTATGGTTTATTTTGTAAATCTTTACATGTGAGCTTACTTACCCAGCCTACTGCAATTAGAAAATCCTCCTGTTTGTTTAAATACAGTGAAGCGTGTCGTCGTAGCTATCTCGTACTGTTTTATGAGTTCGTCAGCGCTGCTTTCATCGTTAACATACCCGGAATAAGGGTCAAACTGTACGGTCCATCTTGAAGCCCAAGGTGTACTGTTATCAGCCATGTTTGTTCTTCTACCAAACATTTAGATTTCCCGCCAATATTTACCCGCGAGCCGCAAAACATAAATGCATGAGTGTTAAATATTAACTGGACCACCCCTTGGCAAATATATTTATTAGTAGCAAATAAGATGTTGAACAAAAACCAAGAGATCATGGTCAAATAAAACGTAAAGATAATTTATTACAAACAGAAAAGAACTGTATGTTTGTTCCAATCGAAAGATTTTACAGTGCAAAGTTATGCAAATGATCTTTGACCTGAATCTGCTTTTGGTCGATGATAGCGAGGTCAGAGGATAACATCGACCGAAACTATTAGGCCGGTCATATTTAAATGTCGATCCTCCTTTTAACGCCTTTATAACAGGCTAGATTTTTTCTTAAATATATGATCTAGACAGAAATTAATTTGTACAAGTTATGGGAAGAATACTTTCGCAATAAAATATTGAAGAATACGACGCTTTATCGTCAGTCACACAGGTCACGGTCTCTTGATTCGCTGGAAACGAGCAGAAAAATAGAAGACTCTCGCTACGATTCTGACGTGTCATGGGCTCATCTGGTTTGGGACGATGATATGTATTGCCCTAGGGGTGTTGTCAATTAATCAGATCGACCGAAACCAGGTCGACAACTTACGAACCAGCCAAACATTTCGTTAACAGCGCCATCGATGAAAATGTCATTACACTCCAACAAAAAAACCCGCTTTTCTGTTCAAATCTGCCAGAAACTGGCTCAAACGCACTTCCTATTCCATGAGTAAACTGTAAAATACGCTTTAACAAGAATAAGCGGAAGTCACATTGTTAACTGCGGATACTCATACAAGATGCCGCTGATATGTCGTGGGCTCATCTGGTTTAGGACGATGTTATATAGTGCTTTCCGGGTGAACCACTATGGATGGTTTCTAAGAATTGTTTACAGACAGCGCCAGCACCGGTCAGCGGTACTAGGATTTAGCATGCATTGGTTCGATCGATCGTGGCTTCGCTTCGGCTTTATTGTTATTGTTACTCGACTGTTAGTTGTATCCCTGTTTGATTAAAGCCTTACACGAATTGGTCGTGCCTTAGTTCTTATCCTATCTCCTTAACTGGCGCAGGTTATTTCTGAGAAAAGCTCTACCTTTAACTTTGAATGCTCTGAAGAAATATTTCTGATTAATAATGTAAATTACTTTGAAGATGGGTTTAAGGCTTCATTTATTGAGTACCATTAAGTCACTAGACTCAAAGTTTGGTCTTAACCACTGGTTTCCTTGTCTGAAGCCATTCTCAGTCAGAGTTGGAACAATTGGTGTTCATGTACTGAACATTTCAGGTTTTCTGGTTAATACAGAGAAATTCGCATACTTTTGCATAAGAAAAATATTGAAAATACTCTTTCACCTAATCAGTCTCGAGCATTTGTGATTTAGAGAAAGGGTAAATGGCTTTAACAAATGCACTGTCTTTTCTTCAATCTCCTGTAGCTGCCACACAATCCATACTGAGTTTTGGGGGTTTCCAGAGGAATTTGATATAAGAATATTTTTACTGTCAATTCCAACCATAACTACCCATATTTGACAATGCCACCTTTTTGCAAATTGTTGGATTTGATCCTGTTTTCACTGTAATGAAATTTACAAGTATGTTGTTGTTAGTTAGTTATTAACCATGTTGAAAAAACTTAAATTAGTTTTCCAAATATGTTCATTTCATACATTTGTTCTTATTTTTAACCAATGGTATTACCACCATGTTATATATATCCCTTTTTGCCCTAATATCAACACATGGTTTCTGCCCCCTCGTACAGACATTTCTTAAGGCCCTTTCAAGGGACTTTCAGACAGTTAGCTGATCGTTTTCCCTAATGTTGGGACATTTTCTTTTCATCAATTAGTATCACTGCAAAAAGAAATTATATTTCTGTTACTATTAGGGCTTGAAGGACTCAGTTTAATCTTAAAGTATTACTCAAAGTAACTGAATTCTTGTAAATGAAAAAAATGTGTAAATTAGAATTGGTGAGGGAAAAATGTTTTAGACTACCTGTCTAAGTGTAAGTGTTGTGTTGGTGTTGCTCTAATAAAAAGAAAAATGATCAAGCCAGCAAAATTACAAAGTGTTACTGAAATTATTTAATGGTGTGGGGTATTGCCAAATATTATTACGCAGCCATATGTGACCATCTCTTCTTTTAAGACATTATTAAGGCTTTATTTGGTCAAAAAACAGTCAATTAGTTTGTTTGAGTCAAGAGGGAGAGGAAGGATGCCAATTCAAAGGATTGATGAATGCCTTTTTATATAAAAACTACTTAAGACAAACCCACCAATTTGCAGTTTGTATTTTATTAGTTTTAAAATTAATCCGACATTTACGCTTGATGAATCACTGGAATGACATGTTCATCTTTTTCGAATATTACCTATTTGAAACTGTGACAAAGAAATAATAGCCAAGCAACTTCTACTTATCAATGTAAAAATAGGGTGATTATGTTACTGCCAAACATTTTTCTTACATAATTGAAAAGGGAATATCAAAAAATGCTACTGAACGGTTCCATTCAATTCTTTGATAAGTAAAGTGAGTGTCATGGTGTTCTCCAATTGGGAAGTTGAATCACCTAGCCAAAAAAGTATAAATTCAATAATGCGTTTGTTCAATTGCCATAAGCGTGAGAGCACAGACTTCATGGCTGAATCCTTTACATTTTCATTTACTGAGTGCAGTTGCTCACTTAATAGATTGTAAAGTTTAACGTTTAGATGGATTGCATTTTGGCCTAGATTGAAGATGTAGAGACACACTAAAGGAAGCAAATGAAGATGACCTCAGAAAATCAGGCCTCAATATGGGGGACATAATTAAAATATGGAAATTAAACCCTGGCAAACCTAACAGGAGATCTCGGCAGCTCTCTGTCATCAAACACCTCTGGGGCATCTGACGCCACTGAAGAGCACTCAGTAACTGAGCCTGACGATCATGTAAGTTCCAATTATTATCTGCTCAAACAGTTATATGTGGCCTCAGACGTTTATTATGCAGAGAATTATAAAACCATGAACAAGGAATTGCCCTAATAATATGCATAAAAAACGCCTAAAACCAAGTCACCATAACACCTACAATCTACCACTAAAGAGGGGTATAAAAATTAACCTTTATTTCAGTTTTATTGTTGGTATAATGATTTGGCCAATTTTTATTTCAGGAAGGAGAAAACTATCAACGTTATTACAGAGTCGCTAAGATGCTGGAGGTATCAAAAAAGGAGTAAGATGCACAAAGGCTCAACAGTACTTCAGGGTAAC
>NC_142681.1:7414781-7429781 GCF_964200805.1 Pocillopora damicornis | reverse complement strand
AAGCAGCCTATCTCGGTCCAAATGATGATGAAGATGCAGATGGTAATGAGAAAGTTATACATTCTAGAAACATGAACAGAGGTTTTATGGCTATCATTCAACTGCAAGTTTTTTGTTTTTTGTATTGATCTATTTCTGTATTGTCTCTAGATACGTATTCTCTGCTCTAGCTGAGGTCAAAGTATCTCAGTGATGAAGAAGATGAAATTCCATTGCCAGAGACAAACTCTGAAGGAAAGACCACCTCGATGAAGACCTCTCGACCTTACAATAAAACAAGCAGCATTGGTTTTATTTTGACAAAATCAATAAAAACATTACTAGCATCAGTAAAAATGTTGTCATCAGGACACTTTAAGGCAAATAATCAATGAACTGAGTATATTTTGTCTCATATTGCAGTGTAGGGAGCTTTTCAATTGGAAAACCAACTGAAGAAACTTGGAGCTGGAGTCCAGCTCATAAGGAGAGCTGCAAGTGGTCTCCCAACTAAGAAATTTAAAGTAAATTTAACAAAAATGAAATACGGTGACATACAAAGAAAAACTGTCAATTGTTATAACATTCCAAAAGTAATACATTCTCACTTTCCTTAACTGAATTGAGCGACAAATTACTGACTCAATGTAACTGAAAGTAATATGATTACTTTCTAGAATTTAATACGGTAATTATACATTTAACATTTATAACCTCATTTTATTTTTCAGGCCAACCATTTGGAAAGCAAGGAAAAAGGTAACAAATTAATAATCAACTTACAACCTATACGCATGGACATACTAATATTTTTCCAGCATTCCACTAAAAGTAAGGCCACGAAAAGAGGTGAAGAGGGGTTAACAATAGAATTCCTGTGTGATTTTCAGATAAGCAAATTGGTTGTGATCAGAATGATGTGCTTGCCAGTTCAGTAAAGTCCAAGTTGCCACAACAACAAGCTAGTTAAAATATAGATACGGCACCCTTTTCTATTGAAAAGGTAATAATACAATAATTATTTTCCTCGGAGGGAACTAGCTGTGCAGTAGTTTGACTACATTTCTTAAGCAATGACTGTAAAATCCAGCCGATAAAATATTACTGACTGCATTTGCACTTTTTGCGTAACAGAAATCTAAGTCTTAATATATAATATATCTTGTAGAACAGCACTTCTAAGACATCAGTCGCTAACAATATCAATTCATGGCCAGGTTAAAATTACCTATAAATGCCTCTGCTTTAATTGATATTATGTATATTGTATCTGACCTGGGCCATGACAAACAAGAGCTACATATCAATGACTGGGTTGCTATGGCGTATGACAGCCAACACTACATTGGACAAATTTTGTCTATAAGCAGTAAATATGCAATCAAAATTAACTAAGATTTATACACAACAGCTGAAACAAAATAAATTATCAGAGAATCCAGACTTCTGCTCATGTCTTTCATGTGTGTGCCTATACAACAGTACCAAGAAATTTCACAGAAAGGTTAGTTCTTCAATGTATGAGTTACCGGTAAGTGATAATGTATGTATTACAGTTATGGTATATTGCAAGCTATACACAGTAGTATAGTTTTGGTACATTAGTAAAGTGAAGACTTTTTCATCCCAAATTCATGGGGTTTCTAAGGAATTTTCATGGTGCCTGCATATTCTTAACAACCCCATGAAAACTAACTGGCAATTAACTTTCATGTGCCATGAAAATACGATGGAGAGGCCATGAAAATTCAAGGAACATTTTAATGGTCAATGAATTTTTTACATTAACCCATTAAAAACTAGTGAATTTTAACACCATGAAATTTTTGACATGAAATTCAGGGGTTTTCAGTACCTTTGAAAAGGCCATGAAATACTTCTTCTAAAATTATACCTTTCTGCTTTGCAATTCCTAGTTGTTATTTATCATGCAGGTCTTTTGATGAAACCAGATTGTGAGGAGCTTCCAATCATTGCTAAAGCTGCAGTAATTCTGGAGTTCACTGATTTGCAGGGCAAAGCCTATCCCACTTGTATGGCACAGCACAAAGGGCAATACAGTTGTCTTACCTGTGAAGAACCTGGTGTAGTGGTTAAACAAGGAAAAGGGCGTACCGGTTTCTATCCCTACCGGACTCCCGCTAAAGCAGTCTCAAAGCGCACCTACGAGAGTTTTATAAGGAATGGTCTCTCGGGAAACAGAGAGAATAAAAAGGTTAAAATGATTGTCATGTTACACTGCTTTATAGAGATAAATTAAAGCTTGACGTTAAAAGATACAATAAAGCTTGCTGTAAAGACACCACCTGAACATGTACATGTCCTTTTTTTAAGAAATATGCACAGGAATAGTCTCTAAAACAGTAGTTAATCATGTGTCATTTGCTAATGTTACTATTGCTGTTGTTGTTCTTTGGGTATCAGTGATTATTACTGTTGCTGATTATTAGGTTGTAGGTGTCTATGATGTCACTAGCCTCGCAATGATGCCCTGGTTTGATATAGTATTGGATTTGGTTCCTGACTATATACATGGCTGCCTATTAGGTGTTACATAGACCCTTCTCTACACATGGTTCTCAGCAACTAATCAACAGAAGTCATACGTTATTGGAGGGCAGGTACTACCAACTAAATTAGAACTGCAGGTCATAGCAAATGAGCAGATTCTCGCAACTCAGTTAAGATTTGAGTGTTTCATTTGTTTTAGTTAAGTAACTATATTTGGTAATCATGGTCAATATACATGTACATATGTGACAGAATGGGATAGAGGGCAATAGAACTGTGTTCTTGTGAAAACAGTTTATACTAGATTCACATGATAGAATTCATTTGGTCATTATTTGTACCTGATGTTTGCAAGAAATATGGTTTGACAAACACTGAATAAATTGCGGGTTAATGGTGTCAATAAACGCACACTTAAGATGAGAACTCCAGACTTCTTGGCACGTCTACCAAGAAAACATGGAGAAAAATCTCAAGAACTTGAAAGGTGTGTACTTGAATGGAACAGTGGCTTGTTGATACTGGGAAGTAATCTTACGCAGCAACAAACTATTTTTTTTAAGCTTCAGAGTTGTAGTCTTGGTTGCTGTACTATTCACTTCCAGGCTTAGTTGGTTACCTTCCTGATAAGTACCTGTGCCACTTTATACACTTGGCTGAGGGGGTATACATTCTTCTTGGGGATGGAATGACACCAGTACAGCTTACAAGAGCTTGGGATCTCCCTCAGACATTCTACAAGGATTTTCAACATTTGTATGGTAAGAAAACCCAATGACAGTCTCAACTCTATATTCAGATCTTATTTCTTTTTATAACCATTACATTGTAGGCTTGATGAGGATTCTAAACCCTGCCAATACCAGTTTTCTATGTGCTTTATGTTGCTGTTGTGTATTTTTTTTTAAGGTTACTTGTCCCAGGCTTGCTTCACTCTGCCAAACAAAATTAATATTCTTAAACCACTGTCAAATATCTTGAGTGACAATAATACATATTTCAATCAAAGAGGAGAGAAAGCAGCTGGAGCACTAGTAATATCTCTAAGGCTTTTCTCATTTATTGTTGGTAAAAGAAATAACGAAAAAATAAATTATTTTTGTAGCATTGCTGCTCAACAAGGAGAAATTGGTTTGTGGCTCAGAAGAATTTTTAAGATATGTTTATCCTGATGGGTTGACAGTGTTATGCCTCTGTCCATATGTGTTACCTAATAGAAAAAGCCAAGCTATTGTGAAGCATCCTCTTGGGGTTAATTCACCCACTGACTGGTCAAAAAAGGGGAATGGCAGTTATGGTCTCAACATTCACAATACTGGTGCCCATTTAGCTGACTATGTTGAAGGATGGGGTCCACTGTGGACATGGTCCACCTTTGGGTTTGAGGACATAAATGGCACCATCATGGACTTTTTTTATATATTTATTTATTTAAGGATTTGTACAAAGCAGTACCGGAGCAAAAACAATAGGACATAAGTCCTCTACTAGATTTAAGCTCCAACCCAACCCCCTCCTAAATAACTTAATAATATAAATAGACTAAATAGGCTGCTTAACAAATGCACACAACATGGGTATTTACCCAGCGACGTTTAGGACAAACTATTTTAAAGATACGAAAGTTGTCGCCATCAAAAACATTTAAGAGTCTCTTCAAATAAAGCAACTTAAGTTTACACTTAAAAAAGTCAATAGACTCAGCCTGCCTAACATCATTAGATATATTGTTCCACAAATTTGTTATCCTATTAAAATAGAAGTCCCGAAATGTTGATGTACGATTTTTATTAATCTTCAAGTTCAGCCCTGAGTATGCTTGACGCGTCTGACAAAGGAAAAATAGTAATTAAATGAACAAGTTACATCAATATGACCATGAAGACATTTAAAAAAGAAAACTAAGTCAAGATATTCAAGCCAGTAATTGAAAGGCAATAACTTCAGTTTGATTAAACGAGCCCTATAAGATAAGTTACTACTATTTCTTTTTAGTATAAAGCGTGTAGCTCTTCTTTGCACATTTTCAACTAAGAATAATTTGCTGATGACAGACTGAGGTGCCCATAACTGAGAGCAATAGCAAAAGTGCAAACACACTAATGAACAGTAGACACAACAGCAGAACACTGCAACACTACAACAATTCCTGTGCAATTCCTTTTAATAAAGCCCAGTAACCTGTTTGCTTTAGCATTACTATCATGAGTTTATGATCCTTCCAAGGTGTCATTTACGATCACTACCCCCAAATCTTTTTCAGTTGAGACAACCCCCACAATCTATACCATTTATACTTTAGCTACAATATGGATTAATACGCAGATTACTGCATTTTGTAGGCTGAAAATACAATTCATTTACAAGGATCAAGTTGTAAGCGAAACTACATCCTGCTGCGGCTAAACTTCAGAATACCCCGCAACTGACACGCCCTTTCAAATCCTGCTACCGCAGTCCCGCAGTCGACATAATTTACATACTATCTATATATAAACCTCACGAAATATACCGCTTTTTGCTTTGTTCACCTTGTTGGTAGCACTTAGTTTAATACTTATTCATTCACTTCGGGTCGGCGTACATGTAGCAGTCCCGCAGTCGACATAATTTACATACTATCTATGTATAAACCTCACGAAATATACCGCTTTTTGCTTTGTCCACTACGGGACTGTGGACCGCGGTAGCACTTAAATTATACACTTACCCCATAACTTATTCATCCACTACGGGACTGCGGACCGCGGTAGCACTTTAGTAAAACACTGCGGACCACGGTAGCACTTAGTTTAATATTTATTCACCCGCGGACCTGTAGATTTAAAGAGGGCGTGTCAGTTGCGGGGTATTCTGAAGTTGCTCCCCTGCTGCAATTTCAAAAAATCAGCCTCATTTTTTATGATCCTATAACATTTAGAATCGTCAGCAAACATAGCCAGCGTCGCACTATTAATTACATTTGGCATGTCATTTATAAATAATGAAAAGAGAATCCGGGTCCTAGAAGTGACCCCCTGGGGTACACCTGACTCAACGTCAGTCCAATTACTGAAAGTACATTTATAACCACTCTTTGACGCCTTCCAGTTAGGTATGAGTAAAACCAGGAGAGCAGGGAGTCATCGCATCGGCAGAAATATTGGACAAGATGGCGGCCGCGCTTGCGCATTTCGTCCATAATGGCGTCCAAATAATATAAGAAACTGTATGGAAAATTGTAAAATTTCTAAAATATAACAATCAGGAGCTCATGGTCCCGTCTGCTCTCGATCGAGACATATTCAGTACTGATTCTGTTATTCATCAAACCTCACAGGGACTCGATGGATAAAAACCACTTACTTCCCGAGCCAGTTCTTTTGTCATTGATCATTGACCTAGGTCGCCATACAGTTCTTCAAAACCCGTCGTTCTCCATCCCAAACACTCGACTATAACAGGAAAGTGCGTCAATAAAATCAACTGCTCTTGATCGAATTGACTGCTACAGAGTTCGAAGCGTCCAAATATCCTGTAAAATTGCCATTTCCTCCTTCCCACCGCGCCAGAATATCCCTTATTTTCCATGTTGAGTAAGTGACGAGACGCCATGTTGAAAACTATGACTGAAATAGTTAAACACGAGCAACGCTGATCTTCGAATCGTCGGCCATATTTGTTTATGTTCTTGCAGGGAAATAAATTAGTTCTCAGGTCCTTTTCGGAATAAAAATATGCCAGGCATTGAATGCAAATTCAGTAGTCTTAGCGCGAAAATTAAATTAAAGCAAATCAAAATTCTGACATCATGTCATCGCTCTGCCTCGAAAAATCCCAAAGATTTTACTTGCAGGTCTTCTTTTCTTTTTCTTTTCATCAAATAAAAGATCTGCGGTGCTCAAATTGTATAACTCATGGTACGAAACACTCTTCTTTGCAGATCGAGCCGTGATCGCCGTCATATTGAATTCTCTTGATATTCTATTGTTCCGGAGTGTAATACGATATACCGCTGATAATTGTTAGCGGGCTCGAAATGTCCTTGATTTCTGGCGATGATTCCATTCGTTTTTAGCTTCGACGCGAGCTTTGCCGGGCACACGGTATCGAAATCCTTGGCAAAGTCCAAGTAAATTATGTCTAATTCCAGCCCGCGGTCCAGCGTATGACCAATGTCATAGACACATGGCACAGGAAATGTCTGTATACAGGTACTTTTAACAGAAACAGTGAATTTGCACCTAACAACGTTACACCACCCCACCTTGTTATTATGGTCAATTTTGTTTTCCAAACAAAACAAATGCAGTACTTGAAAAACAATATTTAACTTAATGTAACATGATGTTCAGTCAAGACCATTGTTTTTGGGAAGAATATGTATGGCCAAGTCGTGTCCAACAAAGTTCCCTTGGTTATTATTGTATGCACATATTAGGGTTTTTGCATTCCAGATGTTTGTTAAATAATTTACAGTTGTTTAGAAATACAAACATATCTGTCAGGACCACTCAAGATATTGTCCCTACCCTGTTAATGCAGCTAAATTTTCATGACCTCTTGCTGACTGTGTTAATATGCTTCCACTATATAATTAAACTGTTATAAATTTAAATCAAGTAAATTTATATCTTACTTTTCCAACTCCATTTGGAGAAATGAATTATTAATGTGCAATTTTGAATTTATTATTAGGTTAGATGGATGCTTCATGCTCAGAGTCCCTTAAGATGCAAGGTAGATTTGTTGGAAAATGGTTGTGTTAAAGATTTTATCAGAAGAATATTGAACACTAAAAGAGAGTAAATGATATTTTGCTCTTAAGTGAGCTTGTCTGTTCTTTGATCATAGTTTTATTAATATTGATCGCAATTGTTATCATCATCATCAGTAGCTTTTCACTACTGACTTCTTTTTTGCTTGAAAACACACTGTTATTAAAGATATTAATCTACTTATTTTTTCCATTCATGTTATAAAGTTAAAGTGCAAGGAATTGACAAGAATGGACAAGTGTTTTACTCTAAAGAGTAGACCAGAATGGTAAAGCATAATGGCTATGTTGTCTTTTCCCATGTGGCAAAGTTGGAGAGGTTGAGTCTTTTGAGTGGGAAAGGCAGTCTGGGATCACATTGGCAGTCTTTAGGGAGGTTCAGCCAGATCTCTAGAATCCATTCTTCTTTAGTGAGGCTGGTCATCACGCATTAAGGATGAAACAAGAAAGGTATAAATAAATTTGAGCATTGAAAATTGTAATGAAAGCAGTTGAAGTCACCTTTAGAGCTGACTTTTGCAAAGGTTGTCATTTTAAATTACAAATAATATTTTATGCCATAGCTATAAAATATAAAACAATTTTGTTGATAGCCTACTCAGAGAAGAAAAATAGGTAACCTTAGAGATGTTATTATTGAAGTGTGACATGCACTTTTCATTTGTATATAAAGGACTTGTATTTTGCACAAAAAATAAAAGGAAGTAATATTTTTTAGGAGGTCCAGTGATTGGGACAGTTAAGAAATTAAGTTATGAAAAGAAACTTGGTTTGTACTTCTCACTACTAACAAGTCTTGTTTTAAAATATTTTCAGATCAATGTTTCAAGTAAAACAAATCCAAGAAATCAAGCAAAAGGTGTTATTTCTCGAAGGGAACAGTGACCACCTCTGTCTTGTCCACATGCCAAATGTTTGTGCAGTGTGCAGATAATCCTTAAGTATTGGAACTCTAACAAAAAAGTGTTTTGTAAAAATATAAACAGCAAAACAAATAGCAGCAATCAGTCACGGAAACAGAACAAAAAAACAAACAAACAAAACAGCAATAACAACCATGAAAAAAAAAGAAAGATTAAATAGGTGTTGAATTTGTTTTTCTAAGGCATGAAATTTCTATTAAAAATGATCTGAACAAAAGGTCTCTGACAGTGTTTGGCGCAACTGAGCTTGACTGTTCTAAGGTTTTCTAACAAAGGCAACCAGTAATGTAGATTAGGGAAGTAACTTATTCATATCTAACAAAGTTCTTAAGAGTAGATAATGACGTAATGTTACACATGTGGAAGTTGAGTACCAAGGAACAGATAATGAATCTTTTTTGATTTTGGCACATGTGTGGACATGAGACATTTTGCATCACAATAAGAGTCCTCTGAGGTTAGAAAGCAAATCTGTGACATGCTACATTGGATTCATTGGCAATTTGCATTTAACTTAATTGACTGCTGCTTCATTAGAAAATTTATATTAATGCAAAGATTTACTAAAATTTGGTTTGAATAATAAATTTTGTGATCTTTAAGTTATAAACATATACATTTAACTATATCTATTGGTCAATTTTGTTTAGCATACCTTTTATTGAGCTAAAGTTTTAAGCCCCTAAAATTGCTCCTTGTCTTAAAACCTTCACATTCAAGGTATTGAGAATTTCTTGGAATTTATGTGGACTTCATGGCATTTAAATTGCCTCAAATTCAATGCCCAGAAATTCCCAAGAACTCCACCTTTCTTAAATTGTAGGTAATATGTATTGCTGAGAATTCCTAGGAATTCCTAGGAATTCCAAGTTCTTATTAAACTGGAGTCTTCCTTTCCCAGAAATTTCCAGTAATTCCATGCTTTTCAAAGGAGAGCTTATTTTCATAGTTGGGAATTTTTGAGAATTCCTAGGAATTCCCAGGAATTCCCAGGAAACTGGGAATTCAGTTTGCAAGGGTACCTTGCAAATGAAAATTGGGAAGGGGCCCCTTCCCAATTTTCATTTGGAGGGAAGGGGTGGCTGCTCACCGGCCAGGAAAGCAACGCCCATGCAAGAATGACACATCTTCTCAGGGTGTTAATGTAGGATTCATGATAGATAACAGATGTTACTTGGACAAATATTAGACGAGTCACATATAAGATTTTTCTCCAGGGTGACAGAACTTTGATAACATTTTGTGCGATGATATGATGGTGTTGACCAAAACAAATTGTCACATTCAATCCTCATCAAAAGGGGAGATGTTACTGAGAGCAAAAAGTGCACAACTACCTCATAAAGAGTGTGGGACAATCCTGATTCCTTTTACAATGGCGCACTCAGTTGTGACATTTTGCATGCTTTGGAAAAATGAAATGGGAAGGTAACTGACAAGGATGTGGGAAATTTTACGTCAAACATAAGAAAAACATACAATACCCCCAAACATTTTGGTGTTCCTAATCCCACACCACGTGATTGAGGTTACCTGGTAGTTTCTAGTAAATAGGACTAAAGAGTGTCTTCTTATGCATGCTAGATGCAATCCTAGATTGTAAACAATATAACAGTTTGCAGTGGGATCTGTCTAAGAACAAGAAGAGAATGTAGTAGTAATTCTTATTTTGCAGAACAGATTTTAACCCGATTGAAGTTGTGGATATCAGTGCACATTGAACAATTGACCTTAACAAAGCGCTCGGCAGAGGTGTAAAGATCCTCCCTCATTATTTGCATGGATAAAATCTGGCTGGAAAAATTAAGGAAGCTGATCTGTCTGCTTAAACTTCTGATGTAATTCAGAGAAGATTAAGAACTGGGTGTTGGTGAGCTCATCTTATCGCTGAATCTTCCCTACAAAAATTGTGATAGGTTTTCACACACAATGGAACTCTGGCTGAAGGTACAACAACAATGAAGTAAAAATAGCTCTGGAGAGACAACCAGCTGCAGGAACAGAAACTCATCACAATTTCCTGGTACACAGCGATCTACTTCAAGCAGGCTTTAACAGTAGTCAAGGATAAGACAGCGTTTTGGTTCCACAGTAGACTTTATTACTACATCAGGACAACAACTGACATGACCACTAGCGTACTCAACTTCCTTACCAATGTAAACAAAAAAGCTTGACAAAGTACTTGCTTAAATCTGAACTGGTGTGAGGTTCCATTTTCCTCTATATTTGCAATATTTAATAGTATAACAAAAGAAGTGGAAAAGGTCTATTTGAAGTAAAATGATTTCTACTTAAATATTCCATCTGTCAAGCTTAAGGAAGAGGATCTAACAAACTCCAGGCCATTAAAAATAGGAAACTGAGGTGAGAAGCCACAACTCTGATATTGAAAATATACCTATCTTAATTACAGTAGAGTAGCTTAAGAAATAAAAGTGGAAAAGCAATTAAAAATTTCTGCTCACGCTTATATTTACATAAAATTTCACTAGTAATGGTCAACAAAAGTACCGACATGCAGGTGTACCATGAAAGCAAGCAACAAAGCAAAACCTTTTAGTTTACTATTCAAAAACTACTGTCGCTTTCTATATATATATATATATATATATATATTTTTTTTACTCACTAGAGTGACAGAACTTGAAAAAATTCGAATTATTAAATATAAAAAGTTTATGAATACCTATGTCCAAAAACCCACAAAAAAACCCCAACTTTAAATTTTATAATAAATTACAAAAATACAATATTTTGGCCATAAGTTGTACAAAAAAATCTTTTAGTTTACTATTCAAAAACTACTATGGCTTTTTGTATTTTTTTTTTTTTACTTCCTAGAATGAAAGAACTTGAATAAACTTGAATGATTAAATTCAGTGAGTTTATAAATACATACATCAAGATTAGTTGAAAACAAGATAAATCATCCACATCTACTCAAATATCTGAATGCGATCGTTTAAGCAATCAGCCACAACTATCCTCCCATCACTAAGAACTGCTATAGATGTTGGAGTGTAGAACTCTCCTGGCTCCTTCCCTAAACTTCCAAACTTTGCTACAAACTTCCCATTCAGTTCAAATACCTGAACTCTGTCATTGCCTCCATCACAGACCATCAGGTGTCCTGCCTTGTTAACTGACAAGAAACGGGGTTCATTAAACTTCCCATCCCCTATCCCCTTACTTCCAAATTTGTGCAAAAACTTGCCATTTATATCAAACACTTTGATACAATGTTCACCATGGTCTGACACTACAAGATATTTGTCATATTGAATACAGTGAAAAGGCCAAGTAAAACCCTCACCTTCACCTTCACCAAGTTTAGACAAACACTTGCCAATAGGAGAAAAGGTTTTTATAACTCTGTTGCGCTCATTCACAACAATGATATTTCCATTCCTGTCAAAACATACACCATGAGGATCCCTCAGCTGGTGATCAAGATTTCCTGTACCACCGAACTGGCCCAGGTACTCACCCTGCTCATTAAAGGATTGAACTCGATGGTTATAACTGTCTACCACTATGCTGCAACCATTCTTATCAAATGCTATCGCAGAAGGCCAACTAAACTGTCCCTCTTTATTACCCTGCTTGCCAAAAGATCTTAAGTAAGTTCCATCACTACTAAATACCTGAACCCTGTGGTTACCAGTCTCAGTCACTGCAATTTCATCTCGTTCATTGACTGCCACTCCATATGGACCATTTAGCATTCCAACTGACGAACCTGATTGTCCAAAAGATAACACGTGTCTGAACTGCCTGGGTTTCAGTTTAACAGGAAATGGACTGCCATGAATGTGTTCTTTATTTACTTTCACTGATACTTGGCATTCTTCTGTATCTTTAAGGAAGTATCTGACTTTGTAGCTACCATCTTTCTCATCTTTGACATGCACTTCTGTCGCACAGTCATGGCCTTGCTGATTTTTTATTTCCACGGTTACACAGTCACACTCATTGTAACAATGTTCTCCTTCAGCATTTCTTGTTGTAAATAAAAAGTTTGATTCAAGTCCAACAATGGCCTCACTGAGTCCTTTCCCTTCGGCAGTTGACTGATGAGCACAAGTGTTAGTCACAAACGTTACAACTGAGCCGATGCCGTCGGAATTAAGACTGTCGAGAAATGTTTTGTTTGGTTTGAAACAGAATTGACGAAGATCTTCATGGTCAGATGCGGCTTGTTTTCCAACATCCCCGACTTCTTCGTGTAAGACCGTATTTGGTGACTTATGTAACTGTGTAATCTCGGCTGTTTCAAGCGCTTGGACTTGACGCTTGACTTTGCATTGTTGAATTTGCACACATCCACGCGATTCTTTAATTTGTGTTTCAACTTTGTCTAAAATTTCCTTCTTGTTTGTTTTAATGACTTCGATCACGTTTTCAAAAAACTTGTTGACGTCTCGTTTCACTGCATCTCTTCGCGCTTCGATTTGATGAGATTTTATATCAAGATCAGCAATTTCGTCTTTCTTCTGTTCAATATTTTCCTTTTCTGCCTCTTTCAGAAGAATCTTAGCGTGAAAAACATGGGCGGTTGCAACACACTTATCGCAAAGGGCAACAGCACAGTCCTTGCAAAAGAACTTGAGTTCTTCATCTTCGTGATACTTCTCTTGGCAAAATGCCGGCCGCTTTGACGCGTCCTCGATGTCTTGATTTTCAAAACCTTTCAGAAGAAGAAGTTGATGCTCTTTATTTGGTTTGATTAGGTTATGCGGAATCAAACAGGAGTCACACCAAAACGAACGACATTGAAAACAGTACGAACTATTTGTGCTCATTTCGTCACAGTTTCCACATTTCACTCCAGCAGTATTACAATCGTTGATGTCCGACACGTCTAGCAAACCTTTGATATCAGAGTATGTGGGTAGAATCTTAAGGCACCCACTGCTAGAAACTGGAACTTTTTTTCGGCAGTCAGGGCAACTGATAAAATGGCGGTCATTATTAGTTCGTAAAATCTTGTTCAAGCAGGGAAGACAGAAACTATGCAAACATGGCAGTACCTTTGGTTCAAAACCTGTTTCCCTACACACAGAACAGGATGCTTTCTCGCGAAGCTTGTCGAGGAAGGTTTTTAGATCCATGATTGAGTACAACAGCCGGTCTAAGGGAGAGATATTAAATGGTAACTGACGGCTAAAAGGTCACTCTTGGAATATCGTCTTAAAATACAACTTCGTGAGTCATTCCATAAACGGTTCGAATTTGATCATGTGACCTTTACGTCACAAGTGTCTACATTAACTAAGATGACCGATAGTGCTTCGAGTGGAAGCGGTTCTATTTCGGGGTCTGGTTATTCGGATTTTGAGGCCTCGGTGGACATAACGAAAGGGTTTATGAATCTGTTGGTGAAATCAGGCCTTGGCAATTTGAACCGCCAGGACGAACGTGACCTAAAGTAGAGCGCGAGAGTCAGAAGAGGATCAAGAACCTGTGCGCCGCGGTCGCCTCAATCAAGAAAGCGAGAATGGTGAGTGCATTTACGATTGTAAATAAAGTAATCAGTTGCTTATTAAATGTAGGAGCGATCAAGTAAAGAAAACCAAGTGTGCAGACTCTTGAATACCATGGGAGTGAAGTGATTTTATGCTACACGCCCGTACCTTCCGAAGCTAAGGTTTCACTGACTGAAAATATAAACATACACGCTTGTGGAGGTGAATTTGATGGATTATACACGTTCACACGCGATTGAATCGGTTTTAAGTTTTACTGTGTTGAATTTGGCGAACGATTGAAGATTTTTCGGGTTTTACTTTAAAACACGATACAGCAAAAAAATAGCAGTCGCACATGTAGAATTGTAAATAAAGTAAAGTAGCTATCTCTCACGTTTGTGACAGTTGCAGAGCTGATAATTGTTCCTGTGGGTGAAACCAAACCTACAATTTGTTCTCTTTATTTCTTCTATTCAACATCGTGAAAAAAACGGCTACTTAACTGATTTTTTTATTACAAGGTGTCAGTATGGAAACTGCCAATCAATGTGGAGGGAGGAAGAAAACATCTTTTGCCAAGAAGTAGATGTGGTCAAAAATAAAAATTTGGAGGATGTTACAGAGGAACAGCTGCAGGCAGAAGCCAGATGTATTGTCCAGCATCTAGGGTTTGAGGAAACTGGTGGAGGCTGACTCCATCTGCATTTGTTTTGTTACAAAACATCACTTCACAGCGCTTCCCTGGTTGTCGTTTTCTTTGTTTTACACCCTGTTGTTTTCCCTCCATATTGTAAATGTCAACGCGGTCGCAGACTCGGTTCCGTTTTTTCTACCAAAGCACTGCGTTTTAAACAGTGGATGCAAGGTAGTCCCATGACATGTGCTTTAGTGGTTTCCTCTCTCAGGTTGTCGGCTTGTTTTATACACGATAAATGAGCGTAAGTAATTTACTGTTCACTCAGCTGACATTGGTACATTTTTAAACGAATGACCTTTTGGAGAGGACTTTGGAACCCCAAGCCAACACCTACACTCAAACCTGTCCCTATGTCTGAAATGAAAGTTTCCAAAAGCTCTTTGAGGAAAAAGAAAAGAAAAAGTAACACCACATGATGATTCCTGGTTTGATTCCTTTGATCCTAGACCCATGAAAGGTAGAAAGGAAATAACTCATAAAGAAAAAAATCGATTTTGCAAAGAAACTTAAAAAAATTGATCCTTGTTCTGGTATTCTTGATTTTTACCATTTTCCCCAAATTATGATGAAAATGATTATTGTTCTTCACAGTTCGATTTTGAACACAGAACAAAAGCAGGCATGAGATAGACACTTTTTAGTTACTGGGAAAAAAATAAAATC
>NC_142681.1:7367281-7402281 GCF_964200805.1 Pocillopora damicornis | reverse complement strand
CACGTGCTCTGATTGGTTAATTAGCGGTCCGTAATCCTCCGGTAATTACAGATTTTCACAGTGTTCCTGTGTGTTTGTTTTTAATTATATATTTATATTTTTGAACTTGATTTTTCCGGCTTTTAATCTGACTGGACAATCATAGTGACACCAATAGGAAACTGCTGTCACAGTCCCTGACAAGGTGGTACATGGACTGGGTCCACAACAGTGGACCATGGACCTGGGTTACGATAATTGCAATACAATCTAAATTAATTTTTGTATTACATTATCATCTCATTACAATCCAATAATTTGTGGGTTACAATCACCTCAATACAATCCAATAATTTGTGGGTTACAATCATCTCATTACAATCCAATAATTTGTGGGTTACAATCACCTCAATACAATACAACACATTATTATATGGCTGCGATAGTACACGTGCTCTGATTGGTTAATTAGCGGTCTGTAATCCTCCGGCATTACAGATTTTCACAGTGTTCCTGTGTGTTTGTTTTTAATTATATATTTATATTTTTGAACTTGATTTTTCCGGCTTTTAATCTGACTGGACAATCATAGTGACACCAATAGGAAACTGCTGTCTTTTAGTCACTATACTTAGCATTTTATTTGAGCAATTCAGTCAATTCAATTTATACTTCTTTGTCCGGTTTAGGTAATGAAGTTGAGCTGTTTGACAACTCCAACAAACTCGTTTGTCGGGGTGTTGTAACTGCTCAAGCCATGGTACACGACCGGGCACTGAAAACCGGATGGGCCGCAGTGATGATACAGGATATCTTGTCAAAGGGAAAAGTGGAGCCATGGCAAGAATATCCCACCCATTCTGGGGAAGTAGAAGAAGGGAGTTTTGTCGCCTGGCCGACTGCTTACATCCAACCGCGACGAGAAGCTCTGCAAACTGCCCGGCCGAAACAAAACCTTTCGGAGACGCAGGGTTTAAAGGATGCCCTTCATCCCGACAAGTTTGTCTCTCCCGGGACAATAATGTCCAGGGATAGACAGCTACGAAGTAGAAAGTGAAAACATTATGATTCCACTATTGCGCCATTTTACCATATTTGGACATGAGAACGCGCAAATCATGAGCCTGTAATGCCCCGGTTTGACTGTTTTAGAACAGAGCAAATACGGACGGAAAGCGTAGAGCAACAAAATGGTTGGACAAAAGGGAGCAAAATTGACTTGTTTACGTCCTTTACGCTTGACTTTTAAGCGACGACCTTTCGACGGGAACGCATTTTTTTAACTCAACAGAAGGAAACTTACGAGGACATTTAATTCTTTTTGTTTGTGTTGTTTTCGACATTCGCGCACGCTTCATAAGATCGATAAGATTCTCAGGCGATGGAGGTTGTATTTCAAAAACTAGGTGCCAAAATGCTAGAAAATGGCGCAATAATGAAATAATAAATCCCTTATTGGATGGTTTAACATGTAATACGTCCGGACATTTAGCTCGTTTTGCTACGCAACTCGCAAAATACCCGCGCGTATTATATGTTAAACCATCCAATAAGGTGTATGTAACGGTTCACTGTAAAGTTACGCAACCACACAGAGGACGACAACGAAAATGCAATGTGGGAGGCTAACCTTTCCTTCTGGAAATTTCATTGAGACTCTTGAAACTATTTACATTCATAGAATGGTGCTGACAAAGACATAAAGCTTTATTTGAGGTTATTCGTGTTGTTTCTTTGTACAGTTTAGCAGATTGCAAAACACATGTGCAGGTCTTTGCCCTGCAGTGTTCTTCCTCCCCTTCTCTTAAGCGATGTTCTCGTTGCCAACGCTGTTGTGGTTGCGTAAATTCCCTATTGTAAAGAAAAAATGCAGTTTGCATGGAATGAGATAACCAAAGTTGTAATTCATAAGTCTGTTTATCGTTTCCTTTTCTCATGATTCTGTGTTCTCTTAGTCGATACTAATCTGTTACATCTTGCTGACTTATATTCTATTTTAAATACAAAATCATGATTAGGATAGGAACGAAGGATCCTCCACTGTCACTTGCTACTACACACTCTAATAAATCACTGTACATATCAATAAATAGGATAGCCGAGATATATTAAAATGAACTTATTGATGCGTTTTAGCGTATGATGTACATAAGACAATGTATGTTCCAATGCTACGTCTTCAGAAGATACTTAACAGTACGACCAGTGTTTTCGACTCTCCCCTGGATGCTAGTCCATTCCAGGGTCACCCCCTCCCCCTCCCCCAGCAGTTAATACACCGGTTCCCATGTATCATCACCCGACTGAAGAGAGGCATAGTAAAGGTTAAGTGTCTTGCCCAAGAACAACGCAGTGCCCTTACAAGAGCAATTTTTTGGGCCCAGTGCATGCTAACCCGGCATAAGGTATATTTTTTGGTCCAGCGCATACCGTGACAATTTGTCCACCACGCCCCCATGCGTCTCTATACAATAGTGACAGGGTTCGCACTCACCTTGAAAGTCCTTGAAAATCCTTGAGTGTCATAAAAAAAATTCACGACCTTAAAAGTCCTTGAAAATTGCAGACAGTGCTGGAAAGCCCTTGAATTCACTAAATTCACCCCATTTTTCAGTCTGTTTTTGTGTCTACCCCATTTTTCAGCCTCTTTTTGAAATAGAGTAAAATCGGGGCGAAGAGTTGATATGCCGGGTATACGATATAGCGCTTAGTGTGTTAAATTCACAAAATTCACCCCATTTTTTAGTATCTTTTTGAAATACAGTAAAATCGAGGTGAAGAGTTGATATGCCGGGTATAGGATATAGCGCTTAGTATGTAAAATTTACAAAATTCACCCCATTTTTTAGTTTCTTTCTGAAATACAGTAAAATCGGGGTGAAGAGCTGATATGCCGGGTATAGGACATAGTGCTTAGTATGTTTAATTCACAAAATTCACCCCATTTTTTCGTTTCTTTTTGAAATACAGTAAAATCAAGGTGAATAGTTTGTTAGCCAGGTATAGGACATAGCGCTTAGTATGTTAAATTCACAAAATTCACCCCATTTTTTAGTTTCTCTTTGAAATACAGTAAAAGCGGGGTGAAGAGTTGATATTCCGGGTATAGGATATAGCGCTTAGTATGTTAAATTCACAAAATTCACCCCATTTTTTAGTTTCTCTTTGAAATACAGTAAAATCGGGGTGAAGAGTTGATATTCCGGGTATAGGACATAGCGCTTAGTATGTTAAATTCACAAAATTCACCCCATTTTTTAGTTTCTCCTTTGAAATACAGTAAAAGCGGGGTGAAGAGTTGATATTCCGGGTATAGGATATAGCGCTTAGTATGTTAAATTCACAAAATTCACCCCATTTTTTAGTTTCTCTTTGAAATACAGTAAAATCGGGATGAAGAGTTGAAATGCCGGGTATCGGACAAAGCGCTTAATATGTTAAATTTACAAAATTCACCCCATTTTTTAGTTTCCCTTTGAAATACAGTAAAATCGGGGTGAAGAGTTGATATTCCGGGTATAGGACATAGCGCTTAGTATGTTAAATTCACAAAATTCATCCCATTTTTTAGTTTCTCTTTGAAATACAGTAAAATCGGGGTGAAGAGTTGATATTCCGGGTATAGGACATGGCGCTTAGTATGTTAAATTCACAAAATTCACCCCATTTTTTAGTTTCTCCTTTGAAATACAGTAAAAGCGGGGTGAAGAGTTGATATTCCGGGTATAGGATATAGCGCTTAGTATGTTAAATTCACAAATTCACCCCATTTTTTAGTTTCTCTTTGAAATACAGTAAAATCGGGATGAAGAGTTGATATGCCGGGTATAGGATAAAGCGCTTAATATGTTAAATTTACAAAATTCACCCCATTTCTTAGTTTCCCTTTCAAATACAGTAAAATCGGGGTGAAGAGTTGATATGCCGGGTATAGGACAAAGCGCTTAATATGTTAAATTTACAAAATTCACCCCATTTTTTAGTTTCCCTTTGAAATACAGTAAAATCGGGGTGAAGAGCTGATATGCCGGGTATAGGATATAGCGCCTATTATGTTAAATTTACAAAATTCACCCCGTTTTTCAGTCCCTTGAGGAAACTTGGTTTGAGAAATCGAGAAGTTCGAGAAATTGGCCATTTCAAAGACGAGCGGGTACGAACATATTTTTTCTTGGTACCAACCTTCAGTATCGATTTGATTGAAAACGAGGCATGTCATCGGGAAGCCTTCCCGAGACAACTTCTCGCGTGCCGAGTTTAACATAATTGCTAGAATATAGGTTTTCAAGGGCAAATTTATATTGTTAACATAAAATTTAACTCAGCAAAGGTAACAGTAGCGGAGTAAACGAAAGGAACTTAAAGGAAGGAGAAATGAGGATTTGAATATTTAAACGAGCTCTAAGTAATTATGCAAGATCGACTTTGACTCGGTCAGTAAGAACAACTCTTTTCATATAAACGCTCTGTAAAGATGGTTTGGTATGGAGGGTAACCCTCCTACCAGGGACAACTCTCCTTCATATAAACAGGGCCTAACGCTGCTTGCAGTGTCTTATTCACAAATATTAGCTAAAAAATTCTCACTCTTTGACTCGTTATCCGAAAAACGTTGTTAATATTTGTCACATGATTGATTACAGTCATTTTTGCTGCACATTGGACTTCAAAGAAAGACATTATATCCCCATACGAGTGCATTGTTAAGCTAAGCAAGCAGGAATTAAGTCAGCTTGGGAACATGATAAAAATGCATGGAGTGTTCTTAAAAATTCCCAAGTACTTATACAACACAACAATACAGGAGGACAAGTTTTTATTTCTTTTATATAATGTTAAAGAAATTGTGCGCGCTACAACTTGTGACCAATCATAGAGTACGCAATTTGTCGATGATTTTACGTTGGTACTAAATTATAGTTGCACTGCGTTGTTAGGTATTACTTTCTCAAGCATCATATTTCCCACGATTTCAAGTCGAATTCTGTAAATGTTATCAGTGAACCAAGACAAAAACAGTACATAGGAACATTTGTTTAATGCTCCAGAAATGAGAATGTTGTCTAGCCTTAGATCATATACAGACTTGTCAAAACTACGGTACTTATTACAAATAGTCAGTAATCCTTGTCCGAATACTTAATATAAATAGTCACACTTCAACATCACTATCATTGTCATCATCTTCATCACTTTCAAACTCTTTGCCTGCATTCCAGAAATCGAGTACATTGACTTCCTGGACATTTTGACAGCTACTATAATTACAGGAAGATGAAAAAAAAAACAGTAATGGCAATAACACAATGAAGGCGCTGTAAAAAAAAAATGATCAATTTTTAATGATTAATTTTATTGATCAAATTATTCATCCATTAATAATAAGATCAGTCAATAGCCACAACAAACATTATTTTAGAATGTAATGAATAATTCACAGAAATAAGAAAAAGAAGAGACAATTTAATGCAGAGATTAAAAAAGACACACCTTGTTAGGTTCATTTCTACTTGAAGGATAGGCAGCCATGAAGTTATCCACATTTTCTTGATTGTGAAAAAACATGTTTTCACTGAGTGGGGGTCGATAACTTCCACCAAAAGACTTTTTTCTAGGCAGCCCAAAACAGGCATCCAGAGACAAGAATTATTCTACCATTTTCCTGTTGACAATTATTGGACAATAAATTTGTAAAGTATAACATTACATTTTGTAGACAAAAGGATTTAAGGTGTTGTAATTATACAACCTGCATAACAAGGTCATAAATTATCTAAACAGGTCTTTGTTATTTATAAATTGTTATTTGTCCTTTTTTGTGAACACTAATAAAATTGATAGTGGGTAATAATTATATATATATGAAACAAACAGCAACTATATATGTGTGTGGAAGCACTTCACCTAAACATCTGATAATATAGCATATTTGCAAGAGTGTTAGCCTTTAAATTTTGTGCATCTGCAAACTACTGGAATTGTTGGACTGAATATATATTACAAACCAAATGAACAGAGAACTAAAAATACACCACAACATAACATTTAATCTCTATAATGAAAACTACTTTAATTAATCTGAATTTAGTTCTTTGAAAATGGCAGCAGAGGTTTTCAAAGTTTTACCTTGGGACAAGCAGGACAAACTGGACACCTGAGTGGCAAACCTCATTTTCAGTAAAACACTGGAGAGCCTTTACATGATACCTGTTGTAAAGAGACATACCTTTAATGTGCACAGTGTTTACACTAATAAGCATTTTAAACTAATAAAAGCATCTATCGAGTTCAAATTACCAAACCATATGGTATTTTTTGAACCAGCATTAATGACAATAGATAATTATTTGTTGCACTATCGTGGCCTAAGAATTAAATCAGATATTTGAGTAATTTCTTCTTTCACTTGTAGTCTTATATTTTCTGGAAAATACTTTTAATTATATGTAAAACTCAATCAAAAGGGATATTGGTTGTTTTTATTCCTTTTCACACAACAAAGTAACAAGAATTATCTCTGTATTAAATAATTTTTTAACATAACCACTTAAATAAAAACTCTGCAAATCAGTTTGAGTCTGGAAGTTTAGAACTTGCAGAAGGAATTGGATTCTAAAAAAAAAAATTGAAGTACACCGGGTGTCACCAAATGCACTGAATACAGGAGCTCACCTCAAGAGACTTTGCATGGTTTTACAACCTAAACTGTGTTGATCACAAGGTATTTCTAACTTTTAACTTGACCAAATTTCTATGGTCTTCATTACCATCTACCGAGGTATCAGTTGATGCTTTGTGTCAAATTTATAACACTTCATTCAGTTCTCTTTGTTTTAAACTGGTTATCTGCATATATCACCATAAATTACCATACATAGAAACAAAGGATAATAAAATTTAAACTAAGGATAAAGTTGATCCAAAACATTTAACTACAATCTAAGTTACTCATTAAAACACTTCTAAAGGTCTTATACACATAAAACTGGGATGTTGCAAGATAACTGTTTGCTGGAAGTTCTAAATTCACAAACATTAATTGTTAAGCCACCTGAATTCCTCAAAGCTGTCAATAAATTGGTCATATCTCTTCCTTTTCGGCAATTAAAACAATAAATAACAAATATAACAATTTGCTACATCTGTTCTATTGTAAATCTATCACGAATGCTATTCTCTGATTGGCTGCCCTACCCACTATCTATTCTGTGATAGATAGTGAGTAGTAATCAGTTTGAGTCTAGAACTTTAGAACTTGCAGAAGGAACTGGATTCTATTCTGCAGTATACAGTACTGTACACTCACCATTATCATAACATTGTGTAGTTTGCAATATTTCATTTGGTGGTATTTTTTGTCTTCCAAATATTTGTTAGCTGGGAAAGTTCTCATAAGCGGACATCTAGGCTACACCTCTGGTGGTGGCTGCTTATGAGAACAGTTCTTGTAAGGTGGCCAGCTCCAGTTACAGACACTTTTAACGTGTCCCGAGGGTGTACATGTATGAGAGCTTCAACTGTATTTTCATTTGTTTAGTTTCAGTATCTATGAAGGAGATCATGATAAAGTTTTGGCTAGGTCATGAAGATTTATACTAAAGCAATAATATATTATGATCTCATGATTTCTATATTATTTGTGTGATGGTTTATTTGGTTTTGCCCTCAATAATTCAGGGTCGGCCAGCGGGGGACAGTGGTATACCAGTATACCCGAAAAAGATCTGCCAAAATACCCCAAAACACCCAAGATTTCTCCCAATATACCTAAAATTAATCAAAGCGTTATATAGTCTACTATATACCCGAAATTAGTAGTATACCCATCTTTCAGCTGAAATATACCATATACCCGAATTAAAAAAGCCCCTTAATACCATATACCCAAAAACCCTGGCCGACCCTGATAACTATCACATGATGGAGTCGTTTACAGCTAAACCTATAACGAACCTTTATGAGAGGGTGGGAGTAGAAGTCTGAGGCCTTCACAAGATCAAAAATGGAAACTTGGCATTCCATCACAAGTGCCAGGGTAAATTCCATCAGACTTGTGGTGAATGCCAAGGTTGGTTCCACTGGCGTAGCAGGCCACAAACCTTGAAACAGAAAACTCTCTGCCACACTAAAACAAGTGCAACAGAGAATCTTCAATAGATGCTGACCACCTTCAGAAAAAAATATTCAACAAGGAAGAACATTGCTGACTTTATACCGATATTTTAATAACCTTAGAATTAAGCTCACCAAAACAATATAAATGTTTACAATATATTAAATAACTGCAAAAAGTGAATACCAGGACTACATTAACATGGACAACAATCATGGTTTGGTCTTTAGGGATAGCTTTACCTCTTTCATCTATAACCGTTATTTCCCTTGTGTAGGAAAATTAGCAAGAATGATAGGGATTACTCAATGTCCTGTCAGGAACAGTGTGCAATTTCCAAACACCGTCCTGAAAAGTTCAGTATAAAAAAAAGACAAGCTTAATAAATTTCTTAAACCCGGGTTACTCTTCTGGGCAAAAAACAAAATTGATAATTATAAAGGTCATGCATACCTGTATTATTTCTGGGTGATGAAAATGATGTTTGGTCTGATGCAGGTGATTACAGCAATCAAGGCAGAAGTATGCCGTAAAGCTACAATCCCTGCATCGACTTTCCACCGTTTTACCACAATTACATTGATAGGGCACGAAACCTTCCATTTCAACAGAGAACTTCAGCAATGTGGATCGCAAGGATTCCCAGTTTTTGTGGAGCCTTTCCTTGCGCATTTTGTAGGAGCTGGTGGAGGAAGTGGGCACCACATCATCGTCGGAATCTGGCGGGTCACCATCACACAAAGCGCACGGATCTTCCTCTTCTTCACCTTGTTCCACATCTTCCACACTACGATGTTGCTCTTTTTCCAGAGGCAGAGTAGAAGGAAGTTGGACGGTGGATTTCCGGGTTTTATTTGATCTGTCTACCACTTTAAAGGAGGAAAATCCTTTCCTCTTACCCGGCCCTAAAAACATTCCCATCAAAATCCAATATGGCGTCTCTTATGGGCAATTTAGTTACTCATTCACCCCTCCCCCAGGTCTAGATTTGTCAATAGGTCTATCCCGATTACAATGCATTAATTTACTGGTTACAACGTCATTACAAGTCCAGTAGTTACTGGGTTACAACGTGAGGAACGGCTCACACGTCTCCGTTGTATCCTTTTGTTCCTTTTTCAATGTTCTTTTACTTGTATAAACATGAACCTACCAAATTTCGTACGATTTAGGATATCTAATCACTGTCTAATCAAAAGCACAGGAAACGATGAGGAAAGGTAGATATACTTTATACCTGAAATTCAAAGAAAGTGATATACTGAATACCCATATTTAAGCTGCAATATACCGTATACCCGATTTAAAACGCCCCTGAATACCGAATACACAAAAACCCTGGCCGACCCTGATCCTTGTTCTGGTCCTGAGTACTTTGGGAGAAGCTGGAACTTCTGGTGATTTCATCTGTAGAGCTGTTTGGGTTTCAGGAGCTATGACAGCTGTCTTTGAAACGGGTGGGCTGGCTTCAAAGCTTGTAGTTGAGGCAGGTGTTGTTGGTTTTGACTGTCTGCCCAATGACTGGGATGATGTTGACGGTGCTGGTTTTAGGCTTTGCCTGTTTCTCCGTAATGTTTCACTAGAGGTCTCCACCAAATAGGAACGATCAGATAGCTTCTTTACGCATGTTCCACTCTTCCAAGGCTGGTTTCGCTCCTGAGGGGCAACCCTCACTTCCTGGCCGATTTCTATCTCTGGCAGTGTTATTGCTGTACGATCCTGATAGTACTTCGCCTTTTGTTTCTTCACTTTGATCTTCTCGTTCACTCCCTCAAGGACTTTTGGTTGCAGTAGGCTAGTGGCTGTTGGCAACAGTGTCCTGGTTCTTCGTGACATGAGGCGCTGAGTGGGGCTTGACTTCATACCTTCAGTAGGAGTGTTGCGATAATCGAGAAGAGCAAGCCAAGGGTCTCTGCTATCTTCAAGGTACTGGTCAAAGCGTTGGCATCCAAAAACGATCGCTAGACACTCTCTCTATTTGAGCATAGTTCCTTTCAGTGGATGACAAAGTGCGAGATGCAAATGCTACAGGTTGGCCATCTTGAAGGAGAGTGGCACCTAACCCGTATTCGCTGGCGTCACACTGCAAGGTCACCTCAGCTAGAGGGTCATAAAATTTTAGTACAGGATGGTTGACCACAAGCTGCTCGATGTCAGAGAAGGCAGTTCCGTGTTGCGGTGACCAGAGAAATCTTGCATCTTTGGATGTGAGTTCTAGTAGTGGCTTGGCAAGTCGGGGTAGAAACTTGGATAAGTAGTTCACAAAACCAAGACTTGACAATTCCTTCTTACTTGTAGGTCTGGGCATTTCTTCCACCGCTTTCACCTTCTTTGGATCTGGTTTTAGACCTTTGCTTGTGATGACATGGCCCATAAATGATACTTCAGGCTTTCTCAGATTCTTGGACTTGTTTAGCTTCAGATTTGCTTGTCTCGCTCGCTAAAGAATTTTTACCAAGTTGTCATCATGGTCTTTCACTGCTTCCTCTTGACTGTCTCCGTATCCCATGACTAAGATATCATCACGTACCACGACCACTCCAGGAAGGTCAGCTAACTTTTCTTGAAGCTTACACTCGAACTCTTCGGGTGCTACGCTGATCCCAAAAGGCATTCGTTTGTAACAGTATCGTCGATACGGGGTCCAAAATGCTGTTTTCATGCTACTTTCTTTGTCCAGGGCGATCTGATAAAATCCATCTTTCGCATCAAGCGTGGAGAATACCTTTGCTTTTCCTAGTTTGGGAAGAAGTTCCTCCAGTGTTGGCATCTGGTACTTGGGGCGTTTCAAGGCTTTGTTCAAGTCTCTAGGATCCAAGCATATCCTTATTTTGCCCGGTTTTGCTACAACCACCATGCTACTAATCCATTCCGTAGGTTGAGTTACCTTCTGAATGATGCCTCTCTTCTCCAGGCCTGACAGCTTGTCTTTTACCTCGTCGCGAAGCGCGACTGGTACACGTCTGGGTGTGTGTTGGATTGGTTTTATGTTGTCGTCTGTCACCAACGAGGAGTTACCGATGTGTCCTAAGCCTTCAAAAACATCTCTGTAACTGCTTAAGATCTTTTCCTTTGTAAGAGGGAGGTCTGCCATACTTTCCACCATGTTCACACGTTCCGGAGGGGTGAAGTTGAACTTCAGAAGACCCATTCGCTCACAGGCTTCAGCAGATAGCAAAAGTTTGTTTGTGCAGTCGACCACTTGAAACTCTAGGGTGTGGCATTTTCCTTCATGTTCTACAGTTAGGTGTGTTTCTCTCAGGGTGCGCGTGATTGATCCATCAAACAATCTAAGCTTGACTGAACTGTGGTTAAGTGGAGGTGATCCGTTCTGCAACAGAATAGACAGATCTCGATGACTGATCACGTTGCACGAGGCACCGGTGTCTAGTTGGCACGCCATAGACGTCTTGTATTTCCCTTGAATGTAGGATGTTAACTTGACAAGGACTTATTTACCTTTACCGGCGATTGCGGAGACTACATCCACTGTGAGAACTGAGAGATCAGAATCCGAGTCGTTTTCATCTTCGACAGTATTAACTTGATCTCGTCGCGTTGAATTACAGACCGACGCGAAATGGTTGCTTTTCTTGCACTTGTGGCACGTTGAGCCGAAAGCAGGACAATCTTGCCTCTTGTTGTGCATCTGTTTACCACAATATTTGCATTTTCGCTTCGAGTTTCCTTTCTCGGGTTTAGTTTTGAAGTCGGGTGTTTTCTTTTTTTGTTTCTGAGGTTCCATCAGTTGTTCAGAGAGAGAGAGGGTCATATGAATGATGTCTTTTAAGTCTCCTTGATAAATTTACAACAGAGAGCTCTGTGTGTTTGTTTGCTTAATTATTCTTTCTTGTAAGGGACTAACCAAAAAAGTCTGGTGTATAATTACGCAGTCACTTGCAACGGAACAAGAGCAAAAAGTTAATGAATTAAATTAGTTTTGCTGACATTAATGCCAGCTGAGACCATGTCACTGAGTGAGTAGATCTCCTTGCTATTCGAACTGAACACTTTGATCGAAAAGCTGAGATTGTCCCCCTCCTTCTTTATGCCTACATCTAATACTCAGAGAGGAAGATGCAAGTCTTGCACTCAAATTAGTATTTTATGTGAACATGTAGTATGCATGGCTAAATTAGCATGTCACACCATGGGTTTCAAACTACTCCCTAATTTTTTAGCATAATTTCAGTGCTAATATGTTTATTTCACATGTGAAATGGCAATCTTGCAATGACTGCATCTTTAATTGTTCTCAGATGGTGTCCAGGTTTTGAAATGTTCAAAAAAAATTTGGGGGTTTCAAAGAATACCCCAGACAATCAAAGTTTGCCATCAGTAATTTTAATTTACACAATTGACAATTTACTTTTCAAATCTCATTCATACAACTGTAATTACAAATGGAACACTGCTTGACCCTCTTAGAGGAGTGTCCTTCAAAAGATCTTGACTCTTCCATTATTTATGAAACTATTTGCACTGTATACAATAAACCTTAAAGGGAGAAAGTATTCATATAAACGGCTTAGCTCTTCTGTTAAATTTCCTGTTTCTGTTATTGGTTTTTATTGGGTTCAATACTTGTAAAGTACGATTTGGTATTTCTTACACAATAAGTACTATTATTGTACAAGTGATCGTGAATACTCTTGATGACTGTGACCTACAAGAAAAAGTTGTCAATATGACTAATGTACATGAACATAATGATGTTACGGTGTCAATAAAAGTACAACAATTCAGATCTAATTGTGCAAAGTCTGTATATTATAATCGTACTCGTGTTGCGTGTGAATGCCATGGCCATAAACGTGATCGTGAACCAAGCAGAGTACCAGTGAGGATGTTAAAACATCTCTCATAAAATTAGAAAACTGCAGTTATGTACGGAGCCGTTTTCACAGAAAAAAACATATGTATGACAGCATGGAACCTGTTGCCAGTAGCTGTATTCAGTATTGTTTTCTGTATTGTCAGTTATTCATTCCCCAATCTGTTTTAGCCCATTTGCTTGGCAAGGCAGTGGTCCTAACAATAACCATTGGAGATTTTATCTTAACTTGAGCATCCCATGAACAAAATAATAGAGAAACATGTTTCATGCATTTGGACAAGGCCATACAGATAAATGAGTGGGATAACATCATGATTATTAATAATTGAAAAAAATAAACAAGTTTCCGGCTGACACAAATTTTGGTAGTTGTGTTAATGTGTATGTACTGATGCCTTCAATGTTAATTATTTTGCAAATAAAGCAAATTACCTAAAGTATCAAACTTAAAGTATTCTTTTGGTAGAGAGGCCTGTGGTTCTAGACAGAGGTTTTCTGTAAGTATTTACTCTTTGTGGATAATCTAGTAGAGGAAATTAATTGTATTATTCAAATATTATATTATATTATTCAAATAAACAGGAATGTCAGACTGAGGAATATGATATACTATTTATCTGCTGTTCATGTAAAATTACTGAAATTGAAAGGAAACACATCATGAGAAAACACACAAAAAAACAATGTATGACAGCATGGAACCTGTTGCCAAAAAAAAGCTTTCTAGAAGACATTAAAAGAAAACATTCAACTATGTATACTAGAGAGAAGAATGAATTACTTTCCCAACCCAATGAGAAATTAGTGAAAGCCAGATCGGTTGAATTGTGTATTAACCAGTTTAAGATGAAAATAAGAGAGGACCCTTATTTTATATGTTCTGTCTGTAATAGAATACTTTATACCATGTCAGGCTGTAGTGAATAATATGTATGTGGATGAAATACCCACAGAACTATCCTCATTAGAAAAACTAGAACAAATACGAATAGCTCAACGAATAGTATTTGAGAAGATCATGGCCATGCATAAAGGGCAACAGAAAAAAATTAAGAGTGCAATATGCAATGTACCTGTAGAATGTGATCAGACATGTAATCAACTCCCTCATCCACCTGATAGATCTTGTATAATAATACTCAAGCTTAAAAGAAAGTTACAATCTAGAGGACATGTTTATTTTCAAGCATCACAACCTGAGTTAATACAGCAAGTTCTTAACTGGATCAAAGTACATAATCATCGCACAAAGATATACTAGTTGGTATTAACAATATTGATGGCAACCTCATAACTTTATAAAATGATGCAGACAATAATGATACACATCAACAAGCTACATCAAACAATGTAACAACAGATCGTGATCCTGCATTGGAGTATGATGCCATAACAAATGATAAATTAAATGGTAATGAAGAAGAAAATGATGAATCCCTAAATAAATATTGAGCCCCAATATGCAAGGCATGCTTGGAGTCAATTATACCAAACTATCCTGTGGTGAATGCTCAAGTAAAACGCTTGATACGAAGCCTGAGTGAATGCTCCTCGAGCATCTAGTTCCAAGTTCAGACTGGCATGGCAGTTGCAGGTTTAAAAACTTGCGATTTTGTCACCAATACAATTAAGGGGATATTATCCCTTTATTTGTAGAAGTAAACTTATCATTAAAAGTAATTGTAACAATAAAGTTTCTTGTTACAATTACTTTTAATGATAAGTTTTGGGAAACTGTTCTAACAACAGTTTACAAGTTTTACTGTCAGCAAATAGTTCCTTCTTTCCTTATGGTAGCCTCACCTAGTGACTATTTTCACACAAAACAGTTATCCCAAAGACAAGAAGATCAACATATTTATAAGTAAATAACAGTTTTTGCGTCTTCAACATAAAATCAGTTAATTCAGCACAAACAAAAATAGTTCGGTAAAGTTTCCGCACAGCCCCATACCATTGTAAAACAAATCTGTTTTCCCAATGGAAATGTATTGTTTTTGTCATTGTTTTCTCTGTTCAAGAACTGAATGCATAATGTAGGATGGGGCTGTACGGAAATTTTACCAATAGTTCTATCCAACATTAGTTTTAGCAAAAGAGGAATAACTCTTGAAAGAATTCTAAATTGCTTCAATTTCAAATTTTTTTTACACGAGTTCTTAACTGATAGAGAAATGTATAATCCATCAAATTCATCTCCACAAGCGTGTATGTTTATATTTTCAGTCGGTGAAACCTTAGCTTCGGAAGGTACGGGCGTGTAGCATAAAATCACTTCACTCCCATGGTATTCAAGAGTCTGCACACTTGGTTTTCTTTACTTGATCGCTCCTACATTTAATAAGCAACTGATTACTTTATTTACAATCGTAAATGCACTCACCATTCTCGCTTTCTTGATTGAGGCGGCTGCGGCGCACGGGTTCTTGATCCTCTTCTGACTCTCGCGCTCTACTTTAGGTCACGTTCGTCCTGGCGGTTCAAATTGCCAAGGCCTGATTTCACCAACAGATTCATAAACCCTTTCGTTATGTCCACCGAGGCCTCAAAATCCGAATAACCAGACCCCGAAATAGAACCGCTTCCACTCGAAGCACTATCGGTCATCTTAGTTAATGTAGACACTTGTGACGTAAAGGTCACATGATCAAATTCGAACCGTTTATGGAATGACTCACGAAGTTGTATTTTTAGACGATATTCCAAGAGTGACCTTTTAGCCGTCAGTTACCATTTAATATCTCTCCCTTAGACCGGCTGTTGTACTCAATCATGGATCTAAAAACCTTCCTCGACAAGCTTCGCGAGGAAGCATCCTGTTCTGTGTGTAGGGAAACAGGTTTTGAACCAAAGGTACTGCCATGTTTGCATAGTTTCTGTCTTCCCTGCTTGAACAAGATTTTACGAACTAATAATGACCGCCATTTTATCAGTTGCCCTGACTGCCGAAAAAAAGTTCCAGTTTCTAGCAGTGGGTGCCTTAAGATTCTACCCACATACTCTGATATCAAAGGTTCGCTAGACGTGCCGGACATCAAAGATTGTAATACTGCTGGAGTGAAATGTGGAAACTGTGACGAAATGAGCACAAATAGTTCGTACTGTTTTCAATGTCGTTCGTTTTGGTGTGACTCCTGTATGATTCCGCATAACCTAATCAAACCAAATAAAGAGCATCAACTTCTTCTTCTGAAAGGTTTTGAAAATCAAGACATCGAGGACGCGTCAAAGCGGCCGGCATTTTGCCAAGAGAAGTATCACGAAGATGAAGAACTCAAGTTCTTTTGCAAGGACTGTGCTGTTGCCCTTTGCGATAAGTGTGTTGCAACCGCCCATGTTTTTCACGCTAAGATTCTTCTGAAAGAGGTAGAAAAGGAAAATATTGAACAGAAGAAAGACGAAATTGCTGATCTTGATATAAAATCTCATCAAATCGAAGCGCGAGGAGATGCAGTGAAACGAGACGTCAACAAGTTTTTTGAAAACGTGATCGAAGTCATTAAAACAAACAAGAAGGAAATTTTAGACAAAGTTGAAACGCAAATTAAAGAATCGCGTGGATGTGTGCAAATTCAACAATGCAAAGTCAAGCGTCAAGTCCAAGCGCTTGAAACAGCCGAGATTACACAGTTACATAAGTCACCAAATACGGTCTTACACGAAGAAGTCGGGGATGTTGGAAAACAAGCCGCATCTGACCATGAAGATCTTCGTCAATTCTGTTTCAAACCAAACAAAACATTTCTCGACAGTCTTAATTCCGACGGCATCGGCTCAGTTGTAACGTTTGTGACTAACACTTGTGCTCATCAGTCAACTGCCGAAGGGAAAGGACTCAGTGAGGCCATTGTTGGACTTGAATCAAACTTTTTATTTACAACAAGAAATGCTGAAGGAGAACATTGTTACAATGAGTGTGACTGTGTAACCGTGGAAATAAAAAATCAGCAAGGCCATGACTGTGCGACAGAAGTGCATGTCAAAGATGAGAAAGATGGTAGCTACAAAGTCAGATACTTCCTTAAAGATACAGAAGAATGCCAAGTATCAGTGAAAGTAAATAAAGAACACATTCATGGCAGTCCATTTCCTGTTAAACTGAAACCCAGGCAGTTCAGACACGTGTTATCTTTTGGACAATCAGGTTCGTCAGTTGGAATGCTAAATGGTCCATATGGAGTGGCAGTCAATGAACGAGATGAAATTGCAGTGACTGAGATTGGTAACCGCAGGGTTCAGGTATTCAGAAGTGATGGAACTTACGTAAGATCTTTTGATATGGAGGTTAATAAAGAGGAAGAGAGGAATTGGCCTTCTGGGATAGCATTTGATAAGAATGGTTGCAGCATAGTGGTAGACAGTCATAACCATCGAGTTCAATTATTTGATGAGCAGGGTGAATACCTGAGCCAGTTCAGTAGTAGAGGACATCTTGATCACCAGCTGAGGGGTCCTTATGGTTTGTGTATTGACAGGAATGGAAATATCATTGTTGCCGATGAGTACAACAAACTTATAAAAACCTTTTCTCCCAATGGCAAGTGTTTGTCTAAACTTGGTGAAGGTGAAGGTGAGGGTTTTACTTCTCCTTTTCACTGTATTCAATATGAAAAACATCTTATAGTGTCGGACCGCGGTGAAAATTGTATCAAAGTGTTTGATATAAATGGCAACTTTTTGTGCAAATTTGGAAATAAGGGGGAGAGGGATGGGGAGTTTTATGAACCCCGTTTCTTGTCAGTTAACAAGGCAGGACACCTGATGGTCTGTGATGCAGAAAATAACAGAGTTCAGGTATTTGAACTGGATGGGAAGTTTGTTACAAAGTTCGGAAATATTGGAAAGGAACCTGGAGAGTTCCAGCATCCAACATCTACAGCAGTTCTTAGTGATGGGAGGATAGTTGTGGCTGATTGCCTTAACAATCGCATTCAGATATTTGAGTAAATGTGGATGATTTATCTTATTTTGAACTAATCTTGAAATCACTTCCCAAATTAGCTTCTCGTTATAGTCTCAGTGAAAAGAACATCTTAAAACTTTGAGTTAGTGAATTCCATTTTGTTCATTGTATTGTCATAAGTTCACACTTTAGGTTTTCCATCCGCGCAAGAGAAAATAATGTCCCTTTATTTTTTCTTGCTCACGGTAATCCTAAGAAAAAGATTTTCTTAGCTTGGTTGTTTTGCCTAAATAAATGGAAATGAATTTAATGTAGATTAAAATGACATGTTTTGAACTTGTAGGGAGAGACCATTAGAAAACCAATTAGTCAACTGGAAACTCATTATTGCCATTTTCAATCAAAGTTGTTGAGATTTCATTCACAAATTCTCTTTTTGCTTTTGTCGTTTTTCCATGAGGTCAGATGGACAACACTTTCATTTTTCCTTTGTTGTTGGTTAATTTCTTTTCTAATGGCTCATCCTTCAGTTCACTTGTTATAAACGAATAATGCTGGTGTATCAGTGAAGAGTTACACAAAGCTATATGTCATAGTGCAGTTGAACTGAATGTTGTGATGTGATTGTTTAATTCATGTCGATCTGGCAGTATTTGCTGAAAAAACTGAAACTTTAAAATAGGTACAAAAATGGAGTGTTGAGTTTGATAAGAATTCTCTGACACAAGGTAGCGGACAAGTTCAAAGAATGACTCAGATGTTGCCAATTATATTGCAGGCTCAACACATACAAAAAAAGTAAGCAGAATGCCTTGTCATATGTTGAATAAAAAAGCTAACTTGGCTTGGAGCTGGTGACCACTTTGGATTTTGTCAGAGAAAAATTTATAAATTTTAGTTTGGGACAGTGTTTTTTAGAATTTTTTTTTTAGTTCAAGTTTTATTGCAATTTCAAGTTTATTTTTCCAGTTTTAATCTAGTTCTTGTATTTTGTTCATTCTTTGACGCAACCAGCTGAGCTGTAAAAAATGATGAATGAATGGGTTCTTTCCAAATTATTCTCCTATTGTGCAACTTGTGGCCAAAATATTGTATTGTTGTAATTTATTATAAAATTCAAAGTTGGGGTTTTTTGTGGGTTTTTGGACACAGGTATTCATAAACTTTTTATATTTAATAATTCGAGTTTATTCAAGTTCTGTCATTCTAGTAAGTAAAAAAAAAATATATATATATATATAAATATATATAGAAAGCCACAGTAGTTTTTGAATAGTAAACTAAAAGAGTTTTGCTTTCATGGTACACCTGCATGTCGGTACTTTTGTTGACCATTACTAGTGAAATTTTAAGTAAATGTAAGTATAAGCAGAAATCTTTAATTACTTTTCCACTTTTATTTCCTAAGTTGCTCTACTGTAATTAAGATAGATATATTTTCAATATACCTATCTTGAATTCTCACCTCAGTTTCCTATTTTTAATGGCCTAGAGTTTGTTGTATCCTCTTCCTTAGTTTTGACAGATGGAATATTTAAGTAGAAATAATTTTACTTCAAATAGACCTTTTCTGCTTCTTTTGTTATACTATTAAATATTGCAAATTTAGAGAAAAATGGAACCTCTCACCAGTTCAGATTTAAGCAGGTTCTTTGTTAAGCTTTTTTGATTACATTGATAAGGAAGTTGAGTATGCTAGAGGTCATGTCAGTTATTGTCCTGACCTAGTAATAAAGTCTACTGTGGAACCAAAACACTTTCTTATCCCTGATGTCTGTTAAAGCTTGCTTGAAGTAGATCGCTGTGTACCAGGAAATCGTGACAAGTTTCTGTTCCTGCTGCTGAGTTGTCTCTCCAAAGCTATTTTTACCTTATTGTTGTACCTTCCACCAGAGTTCGTTGTGCATGAAAACCTATCAATTTTCGTAGGGAAGATTCAGCAATAGGATGAGCTCACCAACACCCAATTCTTGCTCTTCTCTGAATTACATGAGGAGTTTAAGCAGACAGATCAGCTTCCTTAATTTTTCCAGCCAGATTTTTCTCCTGAAAATAACAAGGGAGGATCTTTACACCTCTGCCAAGCACTTTGTTGAGGTCAATTGTACAATGCACACTGAAATCCACAACTTTGATTGGGTTAGAATCTGTTCCACAAGAGAAGAAATACTACCATATTCTCTTGTTTTTCTGAGACAGATGTCACTGCAAACTTATATTGTATACAATCAAGATTTTGCATGTATAAGAAGACACTTCTTAATCCTCTTTACTAGTAACTACCAGGTAACCTCAATCACGAGGTAGGACTAGGAAAGTATTTTTTTCTAATGTTTGACATAAAATTTCCTACATCCTTGTTAGTAACCTCACCTTAAAAGGAATCAGGATTGTCCCACATTCTTTATGAAGTAGTTGTTCACTTTTCACTCTCAGTTACATCCCTTTTTAATGAGTGTTTTATTCAGAATAGCACAGAATGTTGTCAAAGTTCTGTCACTGTGGAGAATAATCTTATATGTGACTCGTCTGATATTTGTGTAAGTAATGTCTGCTAACAATTGTTACTCCTACGTTAACACCCAAAGAGGATGTGTCACTCATGCATGGGTGTTGCTTTCCTAGCCTGTGAACAGCCACCCCTTCCCTACAAATGAAAATCGGGAAGGAGCCCCTTCCCAATTTTCATTTGCAGGGTAGGGGGCGGATGCACACAGGCTATTGCTTTCCATGTCTCAGTGGGTCTAAACAGCATCAATAGGGGCTCTCTAGGTGTCTGTCATGGGATTGACTCTTCATCTTGCCTCAATTCAACTTCAATTGTCAACCTCATGGTGTCAACCTTCATAAGGAACTTTCTCTGAGATAAGCGACAATGTCTTAAATTCTTGCTGTATTCCGTAGAGAAATGCTTTTCACAACATCAAGTTACTAGCCCTCATTTTCCTTTCTTATTTGGGTTTGGGACTGGCAATGGCAGAGGTCTGAGGTATCTACTTTTTGTATAAATGTATTGGTACCATTATTTTACTTATTCTATTTTAGTTATTTTAGCTGACTTTGGGTTTGCAAGATTCCCTGGTGAAATGATGGCAGCTACTTCATGTGGATCTCCTGTGTTAAAGGTTTGTGTAAACTGTTGAGATATTTTGAGTTCTTGAGTTACATGAATTTTACTATTATGTGTTTCTTTGGGAGCTATTTAGAAATAAAGTTTCACCCTTAATTAAATTAGTAGTGGTGAAAGTCTTTGTTAGTGAAAATGGTTGATTTAAAATAATATTGCTGCCATTTTGGACTTCACAGAATTCTTCTAATTTGTCATTACATGTATTTGCAAATAAGCAGAGACTCAAAGAAATAAAACAAATTAAACTACATAGTCAGCAATTATTGGTAGAACTCTGAGTTTATGGAATTTTTTGTTCTATATTTCAATATTACAGAATGACGTGGTCAAAATTCCAAGTTAATATCACACTTATGATATATTCATTTACCAAGTTTATTTTCCTTTTTTGTCATTCAAGGCTCCTGAAGTTATAATGTCTGAAGGATATGATGCTAAAGCTGATCTCTGGAGTGTAGGGACAATTGTTTACCAGTGTCTTACTAGTAAAGTCCCCTTTCAGGTGCCCTTAAATATATGCCATGACATTAAAAAGCCTATTGTGACAAACCTAATTAACAGTGATACATGAACTGAAAATCAACTATATTTTGTCATTTTCCAGACAAACAGCCCTCAGCAGTTAAAGAAGTTTTATGAAAAGAGCAAATCTGTTTCTCCTAAGTGAGTGGCTAAATGACATGCTGACAACATTTCTTATATCTTGATCTAAAAGTACTTCTGTGCCTGCTTGTTTGTTAGATACAGCACAGTCTGATTAGCATACTAGTGGAAGATATCATATTTATTTCATGCTTTATCAATACTGAGTCTTATTTCATCCATGAATATTAAACAACTGTTTTTTTGTAACCTCAGTATACCAGATGGTACTAATTCAAATCACTTGAAAGACCTACTTATTGGATTATTAAAAAGGAATCCTCATGACAGGCTGGATTTTGGTAAATAATTTTTATATCTTTGTTTAATTTGCTGAGAAGTCTGTTGAAAAATGCAAAGCTTGTTCCTGGCAATAAATGAAGTTGAATTGTATGCAATAGATCAAGGCTAAGATGTATGAGAAATTGTGATTTTTCTCAGAAAATGATGGTTTTGTCTACTATAACCACAATCTGTTTCTATTTACTCATGTGCAATTAATAACTCAGAATATGAGTTACTGCTTAGTTGATAATCTGAAAACAAGGCTGAGTACAGATGAGAGAAGAGAACAGTATAATTTTGAGCTGATAAAGTTCTGTTTTGGAAAGCAAGTTTCCTAGGCTGTGATAGACAAAGTTGCACTCTGGGCATGTAATAAAATTACATATGTTTCCCAAAGAATTAAGTGCAGCATTCTTGAAGAAGGCTTTCACATAGTAATTTTCAGGCAGGGGGAGAGACTGCCTTAACTGAAGTTGATAGGATTGTACAAATTCAAATTGATATGGCACCCTTATGTGTGTATCATTAAAGTATACCATCATTCACTTGTGTATCAAACACCTATCAGATTAGTGGGTAATAAATGTACATGTATATTAACTTGTTTTTCTGTTTGCAAGTGAATTATTTGCTCATCCTTTCTTGACTGGCAGAGTTCCTTATCGTGCATGTGAGCAAAGCCTTACATGTATCTTACCTATAGTGTTAATTAGTATAGGCAAGTACAGCTGTAGGCAGTTAACTGCAACAAAGAAAGTAAATTAAATGAAATATTTGTTCCAGAAAGAAATCAATACCTCTGTCTGCAGAAACTTTCATTATTTTGACCCAGATCCTTTTAGAAATACCCTTGCGAAATGGCTTGTGGAATTCCTAGGAATAAAGGTGTGAACTTTCATGGTAAATTCGGACCATAACAACTCTGGATCTAAAAACCTAGAAATTCCTAGAAATTCCCAGAAATTCTAAATTTATAGCCAACAGGACTTGGAATTCCTAGGAATTCCTAGGAATTCCAACTCAGAGAACCAATGACTTTCCCTGAAAAGCTGTAAATCTAAAAAAATTCCTAGGAATTTCTGGGAATTTTTTGGGAATTTTTAGGAATGTTTAAGAATTACTGGGAATTTTAAGCAAAAATTTGAGGCTAATGATATAAAACAAATACTTTAAATTAAAAAAAAACCCAGCTAAAATTCAAGTATTCAATGAAATTTATTTAGAAGCTTAATTAAGGCTTACATGTAAAATATTTTTGATTCATTATTAACATCAATGTGTGGTAATATTAGGATGGAATTTGATTTTTTTCTTTTCTTGAAAACTTCATATGGATTAATCCTCAATTACAGCTATTCATATAAAATAGTCCTAATCAATCATTAAATTTGGTTTGACACAAATTGTGAATAAAATCTATTGATTCTTCTCCATAAAATACAATATCTTAAATTATATTTGAAAAACCAAGCACTCTTAGGAGTGAAGGGGTTAATTACAGACAAACAAGTGATTAAATTAGAATGAAGTTATCCTAAACTGCAAACTTAGCTGCTGTTTGTATTTTTTTCCTGGGCTCACAATGAGTTGGCCTTGAATGAGGTTGTCTACAAGAAGCTTGACCATTTTGTATCTGGGTTCCATGACATCTGAATTTGAAAAAAAAAAATTTAAATATGTATATTTAAAGAAAAGACCAGGCCTTTAAGAGGGCTATGAGGAAAAGGGCATTCATTGGATTCTCAAATTGAGAAATCTCTGTTATATTGAGTGACTTTTATATTCAATTTGGAGTTAGTACATCTCTCTCATAGATTTTACCAAAAAAGGGCTGAATACATTATTTTGTTTTTACCAAGGAGGGCTTCTTTATGTAATAAGGTTTGTTTAATAACAGTTCCTATTACGAATCTTGAATGTTCCCAAACGTGACTAGAGGAATCTTGAAACCTTACTGATAGGTTTATTTCATTGTAAAGCATAAGCTTAAGAAACTGCGGCATGCAAGTGACCGATTCGATTCTCAGAATTATTCTAGTTTCAGTTGCGCCGAGCGTTATGTAAGCTTAATTGAACCCGCTACATCTATTCTTTTATAAGATTTTGATCATGTAACGAATATCGCAATTTTTACTCACCACAAACTTTCAAAATCGTAGCTTTACAGATGGCCACTCGACCCTTGTTTGTACCAGTCAATATGTCAACTATTGTCCCTTCTTTTAACTCCACGGCGCCAACGACTTTCTTTTCTTTTACAATACTCACGCTGTTCTCGTTTTCCCACTGAACCACAATAAAAGCTATCTTTAGAAACGTTATATTAAGAAAAACAGTTGAGAAAAACGATCAACCGATGAAAAGTACATTCAAAGATGAGCGCCAAATGGAGTCTTCTTTGTTTCCGATCACGGGCATGATCACGTGGATCTTTTAGGACTTGTCATTGGCTAGCAAAGTGAATCCGCTGAGAAGTGCACAACTTTATTTTGACTTCTCCGACCGGTTCTCTGCTTCTAGACGATTGATACCTTGGTGATATAAATAATGATGTGAGCTCACTCTATGTAGAAATGATCGACAAGAATCGATCGTATTACAAATGCACGATTTGTGGCCGAAAGTTGTCGAGGAAACAAAGACTCGAAACTCACTTGAGTTGTGTTCATGGCAAAGGTGAGAAATAACACAAGCCAATCACAGTTTTGAATGCAACTACAAATCGTCTATTACCCTCATATTTATAAAAGAAGGATACCACATTAGGAAGTATAAGAGATACATAGATGATCCCAGTGTACCAGTACCTAAATCTACAAAGCTTGACCGTAGCAAGCGTTCAGCAACATGTTCCAACACCGCCATCTCGATTCCTCAGTCAGTCGTTTCTACTGAACTTAAAGCAGTAGTGACAACAGAGTAGAGTGCGTCTTACAAAGGAGAAACATTTGTACAAGAGACAGAAGTAACTATATGTGATTACAGAGGTGCGTTGGAACTCTGGTCCACAAGTAGTTATGCACTGTCCGAAGTATAAAACAATTTTGTTGATAGCTGACAGACAGAGAAGAACAATAAGTAAACTTTAGAGCTGTTATCATTGAAGTGTGACTTGCAATTTTCATTTTTATATAAAGAAGGACTTGTGTTTTGCACCAAAAATAAAAAGATGTAATATTTTTTGGGAGATCCAGTGATTGGGACATTTAAGAAATTAAGTTATGAAAGGAAACTTGGTCAGTACTTCTCACTACTAACAAGTCTTGTTGACAAATATTTTCAGATCAGAGTTTCAAATAAAGTAAATTGGAGATGTCATTTAAAAGGTGTTTTTTCTCAAAGGGAACATTGACTACCTCTGTCTTGTCTGCATGCCAAATGTTTGCAAAGTGTGTGGATGATCCACAAGTATTGGAACTCTTACAAAAATGTTTTGTAAGAATAAAAACAGCAAAACAAATTACAGCAATTAGTCACAAAAACAGAGCAAAAAACTGAAAAAAAATAGCAACAACAATCATGAAAAAAGAAAGATTAATTAGGTGTTGAATTTGTTTGTCTAAGGCATGAAATTTCTACTAAAAATATTGTCAACAAAAAGTCTCTGACAGTGTTTGAGGCAACTAAGATGAATGTTCCAAGGTTTTCTAACAAAGGCAACCAGTAATGTAGGTTAGGGAAGTAACTTATGTTCATAACTAACAAAGTTCTTTAAGTGTAGATAACAATGTAATTATTGTTAATTATTGTGGAAGTTGTGTACCAAGGAACAGCCAATGAATGTTTGATGATTTTGGCACATCAGTGAACATGAGACATTAATTTGCATCACAATAAAAATATTTTTTGATCATGGAATCCAAGAGTCCTTTGAGGTTAGAAAGCAAATCTGTGATATGAGTACATTGGATTAATTGGCAATTTCCATTTAACATAACTGACAGCTGGTTCATGAGAAAATCCATATTAATGAATGTAAAGATTTACTAAAACTTAGTTTAAATAATATTTTTCTTGATCTTTAAGTTATAAACATATACATGTATGTATATCTCTTGGTAAGTTTTGTATAGCATACCTTTTATTTAGTCAAAGTTTAAGCCTCTGAAATTACTCCTTTTCTTAAAACCTTCACATTCAAGGTATTGAGAATTTCTTAGAATTTATGTGGACCTCAGGGTATTAAAATTGCCTCAAATTCAATTCCCAGAAATTCCCAAGAGTTCCACACTTCTTAAATTATAGGTAGTTTGTAAAGCTGAGAATTCCTAGGAATTCCTCACAAAACTGGAGTCTTCCTTTCCCAGAAATTCCCAGTAATTCCAAGCTTTTTAAATCAGAGTTAATTTGCATAGTTGGGAATTTTTGAGAATTCCTGGGAATTCCTAGGAATTCCCAGAAACTGGGAATTCAGTTTGCAAGGGTCATTTGCATAGTTGGGAATTTTTGAGAATTCCTAGGAATTCCTAGGAATTCCCAGAAAACTGGGAATTCAGTTCGCAAGGGTACAGTTGACTTTATAAAAGTAAAAGCAACCTAGTTACTCAAGTTTTTTATAGTGGGATTAATATATTAACCCCATAACTCCCATGAGTGACCAAGACTGAATTTCTTCTTACAATTTTGAAACAACATCAAGCAGACAAGTGATGAGAATAAAGAAAAATATCAATTAGGGAATTACCAGTTGATCCAATACCAAATTCTCAAAATAACATCATGAGAATTATATAGCATGCAGACAATAAGGAGAATTGCTCATGAGATCTTGGGGGTGAAAGGGTTAAAAATATTAAGTAAAAGCTTTGATGTTTTAGACTCAGCCAATTACTTTCCCTGTCCTGGAAATGTTCTAAGAATTGAATAACTTGAAATTGTTGTGAGAGTGTTTTGGTTTTTTTTTCTTCTCTGTGACATTTGATTTTTTAAATCTTTCCACATGTATATAGGTACCCCAGTAGCTGTCTCAGTTCATCTGCGTAAACACTCTGGCAGTTCTCATGGAACAAGGTCACCTTCCTATTCTCCAGTAAGTGTGCCATTATCATTTAACATTACATTGTTTGTTCTTGTGGAGGGGCTAGTGCATAGTCTAAACAGCTGTTTAGGGAGAGAAGCTTATCTAATACCCCATTCACACCAAAGCTCAGACATGTTTAAAAGCTGTTTTGTTAAACACAGCTGAAAATTTTATTCTTCATAGAACCTGTTTAAACCAATGTTTGTTGACTTCAAATTTAGCACATTGAAAATACAAGTTAATGACTGCTTGAAACCTTTTCTCTGTTTCTGATTTTCATTCAGTTAAACTTGGTTTAAGTAAACATGTTTTGCTGGTGTGAATGGGGTGTAAGTAGTCAATTTTCCCTATAAACTTGGCTCTAATGTTTACAGGACGAGTTTTCCTCTACGTGTAGTACATAGACTTGAAGTTTTTCAAGGACACATATCCTCCAGAACAGGGATTTATCTGGGAAACAGTGTTATGCAACCTACATGTACCAACTACCTGGGCTAGAGACTATTTAGATACTAGATTTTTCTACAAATTTACAAATCTATTTCTTGGCAAGAAACTACTGTAACAATCACTTACATGTAATGTGAAAACATAGTTGGCCAGATGGATATGCAGTGTAAGAATGTCAAGATAACAAACACTTGAACTGGTCCTTAATTTTGAACAAGTTTCTCTCCTTATTATGAAGTCAAATAAAGTCACCTGTTAGTATCCTTATGTTTTCTTTTTCTTTTCTAATTTCTGAATTCAATTCAATAGAACTTTGGTGCAGAAGCTTTGGGTGACATTAGAGTTGATCTTATTCATCGCATCACTCCACCTTATGATGGCACAGGCATTTCACCTCAGGACCCTCCCACAGTTATAAATATCAGCACCTCCAAAAACAGTAAGTATTGGGAAAGGCTATGAATTTTAACCAATATAGAGAGATATAAAGAGGACACATGATAGCATAATGTTTAGCATGCTAAGCTCTGGACATTGTTGTACAAACTTCAAACTGCACAGGCAAAAATTCTGCAAATAATGAATTTTTGTTGAGGCCTACTGGCTGTCTTAGTTCTGCAAGGTATGGTTGTGATGTGAATAAAGAGGATGAGTTTCTTTAGAAACTATGGTGCTGCATTGGTGGGAGAGTATAACACAATAATTAAGTATTATCAACTGAGATGATAACGTAAATTGGCCACCATAAAGAGCTGACAGTTTGAGTGTTTAAGCCCTTTGTCCAATGACTCTAATACTAAATTACCCTGTTAAAGCTGTGGTGTGTTCCACTGCCACTGTTTTCCACTCAGTGGATTGTTTCAGTGCAAATGTGAAGACTTGCAAATTTCTTAATGGTTGTGTACCTGGAGGTATGGTATGCAGGGTTTAGAAGTGCTAAATTGTCAACTGGAATTGGAAAGTTTATGTTTATTGTTTATATTTTAACCTTTTTTTGTTTCTTTATTTCAGATTCTAGTGCAGAGCTTAGTTCTCAAGGTGCCTACCCTCCAAATGCAGTGCAAGATAATGAGCTAGCTGCTGAGGTTTGTTTGAGGGTACATAATACTGACATGCCATTTAGCTAGTCTGCATATTAATCCAGTGCACAAGATGTGCTAGTACAGCAGTGATGTTGCCAGGGGAATGTGTCTCCAAAACAACCAACTGTGCAGTTCCCCTACCTTATGTCTTACCTGCTCTGAAAATACCCATTTCAAAGCAAACAAGACTCTGAGACTGCAACAGAGTAATAAAATGGATGTACATAACAGAGAAGAGTAGATAAACCATGCCCTATCTCAGATGCTCTGTATAAGAGACTTCCCCTCTTCAGCCTGAGACTTCAATTACTACTCCTTCCCCCTCCTTGAGAAATTTGTTTCTTTTTAATTCAAATCATTATAAAATTCCTCCTTTTCAGTTAGGGTTTTGTGCTGGTCCCATCTAACCCAGAAACTCTAGGTGAGTATTCACAGTGGACTGTACAGAATACGTCTCAAGCTACATGTATACCTTGACAAAATCATTGCCATGGTCTTCTTAATCTAAACTGCACTGCAACATACACATAATTCTGCGATTAAGATTACTCATCTGAAAATTTTAGATGTAAAGTTGTAACTGGAGTGTGAAAGAAAATTTGCGTGACTCCATCATTTTCAAGGTCAAGTTACAACCAAACAGAACACGATTCTAAACCTTTCGTTTTCATTACACTGTCCATCTAGAGGTTTTAGTTTTAACTATCAAACTTATGATTTCTTCTAAAAGGCAAGTCTTAATATCTGCTTTGATGACTTAACTTTTTGTGGCCTTAGTTTAAACAGTAGAAACAATTATCAAGATAAAATTAATTAGGTATTAAGACTTTCTTAATCTTCACATATAAGTGCAGAGTTATATTCGACAAGAATAAGTCATCAAGCTAATAATTTTGATTTCTCTGTAAAGTATTCATACACTGTCAAGCACAAAGGTGCCGAGCAGAAATGAAAATATCAATATGGGAAGTTTGTTTGGTTTAAAACTGAATTATCAGAGCTTAGAAGTAGAAATGTATGGCGGAAAGAAGGATAGTTGATATTTTTATCTTGTTGGTAAAAGGGTGTAATAAGATGAATTTTAATCTGTTTCCAGGATATCATCAGGAGAGGCATCATTCTGATCCGCTCTTTCCTTTCTATGGGTAAATATTCACTCGTAGTTCTGTAGATTTATTTAGGATCTATAAAAATGATACTGTTATTTTTTTCCTTTTCTACGGTCAATCACCTCCAAGGACTGTGAGCAGTCCACATTCTCCTTCTCCTCCATCGTCACGTACTCCTGAGAGAGCCACCTTTATAGTGGGTTCACCAAAGTCAGCATCCCTAGTCTCACCACCTTCACCTCTGGTGCAGGCCCCGCCTGCTCTTCCCCATCGTCATCTCCATCATCTGCAGAATCCTCGCGCAAGTTCCACTCCAGGACCTACACAAAGGGGTCAGCCATCATCCTCTCCTCTGCCTATTCCACGCAGTGGAAGTGTACGGTTGATCATGACAATGAGATGAAGCTCTTGAAGGGTCTTTTTACTTTTGGGTCGTGTCCGCTAAAAGCCAGCGAGAATATGTTTCTGCTCGGGAGGAATTGGGCAAATGCGACTAAGAATAGGCAGAAACCTGGTGTTGTTAGTCAAGGTAAACATTCCATATTAGAGTGCTTTTCGATGGAGTGGTGTGGAACCAAAACCAAAGTTATCACAACTACCAATCAGAAACCAAACAATGTACCTAAAGCGCGGGAAAACGCGGGCGGCCAAGTAATTATTCGTTTTAGTTTCGCGTCTGATTGGTTGAGAGACTGGTATTAGTTTCTTCAGTAAACCAATCAAAGAGCGTAGTATGTTAAACCAATGCAATCTCAGATTACTTTCGACACTGAATTGAAAATGGCTCATTAAAATAATGATCAAGTTTTAGATAGCCGTAAAAAAGCACATGCAGGTAATATGTTGCGCTTCCATCTGTGCTTTGCAATCAACCATTTACTGTTAGGATGCAATGCAGGCGGTAATAGAGTGCCTTCTACGAACGGAAGTGGAGCGTATGTGAGAAATGGTTTGGGAAATATAAAAGAAAACTTTGAGAGATAAGGTGACGCTTTTAATTCTTTTGCACTTTATTAACTAATGGAAAAAGTGGTAACAGCATGAAAAAGGAATTTGGAACTCTATTTTTTTGGTAATGGAGTTTGCGTCATGCTATGAAGAATTTATGAAGAGGGATTTTCAGTATTTGCTTCCTTATGAGTTTATTGTCATTTAATGCTGTGAGAACTTATTTATAACTACCGGATGTAAGCTGCTGAGAGACCGTTCACCCTGACACCTTGATTATCTCAAACAGGAACCAAAGTCACTCTCGGATTGAGAGACTGTTTGGACTGGCTCTGTAGTCCCTGATACTTGTAACCCCTTCGGTTGGGTGTCGCTGGCACTATTGACAGGCTCTTTTATCTTCACTTCAACTGATGTCACCGACTGGACATGTTGTAGTCGGCCGTATAGGGTCCGTCCCCGAAGTACAATCTCATGGCTGGTGTTGTTGGTGATGTCAATCTCCACTTGACTTGATTTTCCTTTCTTTACAGTCAGCAGGGTCTCAGAGACCTCCAAACCATTAAGCCATGGGCTGGTCTCATCAGGTTCAAAGAGCACTGGCGTAGGTCTTCCCACTGGTCCCGTATTTGCTCTGCAGATGACTCTGACTCTGCTTTGGTGGTATAGTGGTGTCACGCTTGCTAGTTCTAACGAAGCAAAGTTCCTCTTAATAAAATTCACAAATACCGAAGCCGTTCAGCTGTCAAGGTCAGGGAAGCTGGAAGTGACAGCTTGGGAAAACGCCACTTCCCATTGGTATCTCTAATAATTTCTTCTATAGCATTAAAACCAATTAACGGTGGGTCCAAATGTTGTTCCGTAACTAGAAATGGAACTTTCAAATCATTTTTGGAAGACGGCAGCCTGAAATTTAGCTCCACCCATCCTATGTATCTCGCTACCGTTAGCAGTAGTCAAGTTCAGTTCAATGTTTAGCAGTTCCGAAATATCTTTATAACAACACCAGACAAATTCCTCCTCAAGAAGTCGTTGGATATTATCGAAACCTGGGCCCCTATGTCCCACACTACATCTTCTGAATGGCCATTGATCTCTCCTTTAACAGTGCATCTTTTCCCCACCAATCCTACCACTATGGCATGTTGTCGTGGTGTCAGATGACTAACAAAGGTACTATCGCAAGGGTCCAGGGTCTTTGGCTCCGCTTTGTTTGACAAGTGTGAAATTGCCGTACATAGCACTTTGTGGCCTGGCCAGTGTTTCTTTTTACCAGCCCGACTACAGTATTTCACCATTGTACATTCTGAACATTGCAACAACTTTACTCTCTCCAACTGAACTTGGCCACAGCCATTACATTGATGGGCCTTGTAGCTGTTACTGTCGACTTCTATTCTGTGTCCCGCCTGAATAGTCGCTGGCCGTTTCCCAGACGACTAGCCTGATTCCTTCTTCCAGTACACTCACGAGCTACATGTCCAGAGATACCACAAGCGAAACAATGGTCACATTCCTCTCCTCTTCTATGCTCTTTACAACTTTGACAACCCCAACTTGGGTTCTTTGGCTGGTAACCACCTCTATGGCCTCTGTAGGGGGATCGGCCCCAGTTTGGTTTTGCCGCCTGACCGCTCTGGGCATTAACTCTACCTTTGAGGTCGTTAATGTCTGATTTCATCTGCCGGATTTCAGAAAGAATCTGTTGGCTCCCGTCTGAACTTGAGTTCCTGTCTCTCTGTTCCCCTCCCCCTGGGGACCTCGCAAGCATTTACTTTGGCCTTTTTTTGGTGTTCAGTTGCCAATTTTGTGGTTCGCTCATCGTGTTGTGAAGCTAGCTCATTAACTTGTTTCATAAGTTCCTCATCAGTCAGCCCTGGGGTTTGAAGGGTGGTTCTTAAGTTGGATGCTAAAATGTTATCACGAGGACCAGTTTCAAAGGATCTCACAAATGTCATCTGGATCAGCGAGAGGCCATAATTTAACTCACAATCCGATTCCTGACTGGCGAAATTTACTTTGTTACGCTGGTCCAAAGCACGGAGTAGAAGTTGCTGCGGTGACTCATTGCTTTGTTGGCACACGGTTACAAGCTGTCGATACACCTCAGATGCAGCCTTCTCCCGGTAGTGGACACAGAGAATTCTCCGTAATTTTGAAAGGGAGAGGTCGCTTAAGGTTTCCACATAACTTCTAAGACCACTATAGGGCGATATTGCACAAATCACGGCATCCACAATTTCTTTAAGATCAGAGTCCATCTGATGCATTAAGGACACAAAAGTCAATTTTTCTGTCTGTCCCGGTTCGCCAATCTGTCCCAAAAGTTTATCTTCTCTGCGGAGTAACGATGAGACCGCTTTTGTTTTCGCCATTTGAGCCAAAATATCCTCCGCCCCTTGTTTTTTTAACTTTCGCTAGGCGCCCATTTGTTCGCTCTTCACTCCAGCAGCTGGTTTTGGCCCTGTCTCCTCAGATTGTTTGAAAGGAGGCACAGTTCCTTTTACGTATGCGAGTAGTTGTTCCAGACATGTGCGTGCGACCTTTTCATCGCTTTCCATTTTGTTGTCGACTTCCTTCCTGATAATTTTAATCTTCTGCATTTTAGTTTTCCCTGGTACATCGTCCTCGATTCCTAAGAGATCTATCATTTCAATTAGGCTGCCCTCATCTTGATCAAACAGTAGCGCTTCTACTTACAGTTGCAATTACTCAATAATATCGAAACACGCCGTACAAAGCAGCGAGCTCCAAACCACAAACGTGTTGTTCAAAGTGTAGATACACAAACAGAACGAGTCAATCTATCCGTCTCATCGACTTCACAGGGGAGTTATCTTATCTGCCACTATAATTCAACTGCTGTACTCTTACCGTTGGCATCTGACTGCTAATTCCTTTCACAAGTCTACGTGGTCGTCTTCACTCGCTCGCCCAGCACTCGCCTGAATTCTTCGCTCAAAATCCACGGATTCTGCTTCACATAACACCAGGAATTATTCTACAAACTTGTGATCCGCAGTTGGTCCCACCAGGGGTGCCAAATTGTTACCCGTGCCCCAAGCAGTGAAACAAATAACGCTTCAAGAAATGTATTTCTAGTTTTTTTTACAAATTACAACAACGACTATTTTCAACTACCCCGGATATAAGTGACCTACGTCACATGCCACGTGTTTCCGTTACAATTATCGGTTATTTCTACTTGTTTACGCCCTAAAATGTGGTAAGAACATCAGTGACACACTCAGCTGTGCCCCGTGTGCCACGTTTTGTTCTTTCTAAATTTTGACGTCATCTATGATCTATTACTGAACAGACCCATAGTAAGATGAAATATATTTCTTAAGGAGAGGATCATTGCACTCGGATTTGCAAATACAGACTTAACCCTATAGCGAAATATTTGGTTTTACTTATGTGACTAACTAAAGTTGAAACATTTTGCAAGAAAATGGAACAGCTGGTACTGTACGTGAAAGCTCTACGAGCTCTTAATCTGTCTCTTCTCTTCGCAGAAGGAGAAATCAGAGTTGGCCACCTAAAACCCTCTAATGCCGTCAAGAATGATGAGACAGATAAATTCTCTGAGGCCTTGCCCTTTTCTACATGTGCTTGTAACAAGTCTGGACAAAACGTTAAGTTTATTATCTTTATTTAGAATTTTCAGTTCTAAATGACTTGAACAGTCGAAATCACCAGTGTTTGGAGAGGGCGTCCCAACTGAAGCAGCTCTTGAAACCTGGACTACAGACACTTGATGGAAAATTTATGACAGTGAGCGAGCTTACTACATGTATGCGTTTGAGTCTTTTTAGGATTGAATCAGCTTTCTGCAACATAATTGTTTTGGTTTTGCTCCTGTTCGCTTTGCGATTGGCTTCAAATTTTGCGTCAGCGTCCCATCAAAGAGTCACATGCAGAACTTATATCAATCGTGACATGGTCACTCGCGTTTCCACGCGTCAGACGTTTCGTCGATTTGAGCTGAATTCTCATGGGCTACTTTCAAAATATACCTCTGTCGAATGGGTTCTTGTGATTAATTTGAATTAGTTTCAGGAAACCTCATCACAAAGGGCGCGGCTCTAGTCTACCTGCGTTCGATTGAACTCTCAACTCCTTGTCTGCATGCTTTGCCCCCCTTTCTTCATCCCCCATTACCCCCCTCCCCCCCCTCCCCCATGCAGGGTTGCTGCACTTACTATCCAATGCTTCATTGATTTGACGCGGAGCGAAATACATTAAGTATTTAGTATAATCCGAGTAAGGGATTCATTATGTATGCAACCGGACGTACACGACGCGCCTGTGTAATATTTTTCCTTTTTTGCGTTAGCGGTTTCTCTTTATTATCTCTGAAACATAGTTGTTATGACCACGAATGTGGTATGGACGTTAGGCCTGGTTTTGGAAGCTTTTCAATGCGACATTCGCTGTTCACGGAGACAATTTGTACCGAACAGCTCCGCATCGCCCGCCATCTTCGTTACTTTGATCGA